>NW_020953957.1:3418205-3532360 GCF_900497805.2 Vombatus ursinus
AAGAGTACCATTCAACTGAACATCAATGTGCCAGGCACTGTGCTAAGCATTTTACAAATATCTCATTTGATCTTCACAACAACTCTGGGATGTAGATACTATTACTATACCCATTTTACAGATGAAGAAACTGAGGCAAAAAGCAATTAAGTGACTTGCTTACCATCACACAGCTAGTAAATGTCTGAGGCTGGATCTGAAGTCAGGTCTTCCTGACTCCAGGTCCAGCACTCTATCCACTGCACCTAGCTGCCATGTATCCTTCGTGCTGCATTGCAGACAAACTGGACCACTTTCTGTCCTCCAATCTCCTCATTAATCATACTCAAGATAGATTAACAGCCCTCCTTTACCATTATCCCTCCAACTTTTAAGTTCTTCCCTTCTTTCAAGGTCCAAGTCAGATGCCACCTGCTCTTTGAAGCCTTCCTTGACTCCCTCACTGAAAAATTATCCTCATTTCTAATGAAAGTGAATAAGTCAGTCAACAAGCACTGACAAGCAAAAGGAAAGGCAAACCTTCCCTGCCCTCAGGGAGTTTTCATTCCAGGGAAGTCAACACATAAAGAACCTGAAGTCCCAACCTTTTCTCAAAATTGAGATTCCAGGAGGAATTCTACAATGGGAGCAAGCATCATAGTCACAGGGAGAAGGTCACTGAAAAGGCAAAGTCAGAAGAGGAAGTTCAGCTGGCCTAGAAAGTGAAAGTGACCTCTTCCAAATTTCTCAGACCATTGCCTATTGGATTCTCTTATACTTAACTCACTCTCCCTTTTATCCCTTTGCACAGAGAACAGAAATGTTTGTTGGATGGAATTAAGTTGAATTGAACCCGGAGGAAGAAAGGTGGGAAATGGAGAAGGAGGAGGGGGGCTCTGAAGAAAGCTGAAAATGAAAGAAAATGAAAATAAGGAAATGGAAGAATGGGAAGGGACTAGCTCTAAGACCTTTGAGTTTTAGTTTCTGTGAAATAAGAGGGTTGGTCTATTCTAGATTATGTCTAAGGACCCCTCCAACTGTACATGATACTGGAAAAGGAAGATCTTTGAAAGAAATGATTGAGGCCAAGGACTCTATACTCTTCTCCATGCAGATACAGAACTTATGTGTGACTTGGTATATATGTTCTAGGAAGTTATCTAAGGCACACAGAGGTTTAAAGGGGCTTCCCTTCATGCAGTCTACTATCAGAGATAGGATTTGAACCCTGTTCCTGACTCCAAGCTCAGTATTCCATTCACTATACAGACTATGCAATTAAAAAGGACAGTTTGTGAAAAGATCACTCTGTGTCTTCCTGCATGTAATTATAGTAACTATCAACAACTTTTATGTCATGCTCTTACATACCTATCTCAGTTAGTCTTCACAATAAACCTAATCAGGTCGATGATGCAAGTATTTTTGTCCTTATTTTACAGATTAGGAAACTGAGGTTCAGAGAGGTTAAGAAAATTGCATGAGGTTACAACAACTGGTAAGCAGCACTCTAAGGCAGGTCTTCTGACTCCTGGTCCCATGCTCTTTCACCTAGAGCACAGCTGCCTCAAACATTTGGTAAGAGTGTGATCTTAGTAGATGTTTCCTCTGTCAGTCTTTACTGAATGAATAAGTGATTCTCTGATAAAAAGTCTCCTAGGAGTGGGATTAGAGTGGGGGAAATTGACTCTTGAAGAGTTAATCCAAACCCAAACAGCAAATTAAGTGCCTGGCCAAGGTCTCTTGAAAGTTTGGGGAGAACCTTTATGTTTCTCCAAGATCTTTGTACTCTTATGCCCTGGGTTCCTTTCACACTATGACACCCCAGTCCCTTTTCCAGCTGCCCTAAATATTAGAGACTTCATCCTTAGTCCCACTTTAGTATCTGGCACATCTGTAACAAGTGTAACTTTTTTCTTAAGGGCTAAGGAGATCCCAGTTCCCACTGTCCTAATACTGACCCGAATAATAATGAGAAATAAAGAGAAGAGATGAAATTTGCAAAGAAGCAAGGGGGAAAAAAATCCTAAAACTTAGAGCTGGCCAAAAAGTAGAATGGTTTGCTTTGGGAACTGGTAGGTTCTTTCTCCTTGAAGGTCTGCAAACAGGCTGAGCCACCATTTGGTGGGTTTGATATAGTGGGAATTCCTTTCATATATGAGTTAGACAAGGTATCCTGTAAGGACCCTTCCAACTCTCAAATTCCATGGTTCTGAGAAAGCCTTTGCCATAAAGCTTGAGCTACTAAAAAGGGCAGACATTTAGTGTTATTACTTTTCTTCTGGCAGCTTTCTGAGAATTTCTAACAAATGTTCCCAGATTCTTAGGGGACTTGTCTAACTTGGTATTATTATTTTTTTTTTATCTTAGATGAAGCTGACTGGAGTGAAACTGGCAGGGTCCCTGGAGTCAATTTATGGACAAAGTCATTTTTAAAGCATTAAAGTTGTGACACAAATCCATTTTTTTAAAAAAAAAGAGTTCCATGTAATTTTGTTGTTATTGTTGTTTACTCATTTTCAGTCATGTTTGACTCTTTGTGACCCCTTTGGGGTTTTCTTGGCAAAAATACTGGAGAGATTTGCCATTTCCTTTTCCAGTTCATTTTATAGATGAGGAAATTGAGGCAAACAGATTTAAGAGACTTGCCCAAGGTCATGATGCAGATTTAGAAAATATTTTCAGAGCTAGTGGCTGCATTTCCTTAAGGAGAACAAGAGTAAAGTTACTTTTCAGTGCCAAGCTAGAACCAACAGTCCAGCTGGGACACTAGATTATAAGTCTCTGGCAGGGCTGAAACCAGAGTGGGGTGACTGAGTTTTATCCAGGGTGCTGAAATTTAGAAGGGCACACTTTTTCCCTTGGTGGTCTTCTGGCTCACCATTTCAGTGCATCAAAGTCCTCTCCCAGCCTTGTGCTCTAGAATGCTGCATCATTCTTGATGGTATCCTAGGACTGAAGAAGAAGTCACTGTGCCTGCTCCTATCAGCCTTATCCTACACCTCCTCCTGGGTGTTGTGGAGTTTGGGGGTAAATCAGGTGCCATTAGCTGGGCTAAACAGGTGCAGACCAGACTCTCTGAGGCAACAGGCTTCCCTTCTCCTCAGCACAACTGCACCTGACCTTGAGTGGCTCAGAGAAAAGCCACCTATGGGGGTAATTGAAGGTAAATACCAGTCAGCACAAGACACCAAAGACTTCCCATACCATAGCTTCACTCACAATAGTAATAGCAGTAGATGACTTTTCTTTTTTTTTTTAATCTTTTTAAAAAATTTTTTATTTTTAGGCAATTGGGGTTAAGTGACTTGCCCAGGGTCACACAGCTAGTAAGTGTCAAGTGTTTGGTCTGAGGACGGATTTGAACTCAGGTCCTGACTTCAGGGCCGGTGCCCTATCTCCTGTGCCACTTAGCTGCCCCTGTAGATGACTTTTCTAACCCTAAATCTATGACCTTATGAAAATGATTATTACATAGGAACTCAGGGAAATATATTAAGTAGTGCTTGTGACCTATAATACTCATGCTACCTAATGAATAACACTTATGGGCCATAATCCTTGTGTAAAGCAGTGATAAGGCTCATGTGACTCTACCTCATATTATATATAAGGCAACCCTTGAACAGTGAAGTTGTTGGCTTTTATGTATAAAAAGGCTGGGCAAAACACCAAAGAGTAATTCTATTTTTCCCCATGAGAAGAATAATGGGAGACCTGACAGGAAGGAGGTTGGAGACAAAATGTGACAGGCTTTAAATACCACACAAAAGAATTACATTTTATCCTAGAATCAATAGGAAATCACTGAAACTACTTGATCAAGGAAATATCATGGTTAGACTCATGTTCTAGGACTATAAAATTGGTCCTTGATTGGAGGATGACCTGGAAAGGAAGGAGAAACTGGAGGGAGGGGAACTACCACATTAGTCCAGGTGAATGGTGTGGAAGGCCTGAGCTAGGATGGTTGCCACGTGAGTGGAGAGAAATGGACAGATTTTGAGATATGTTGTGGAAGTACAGTTGACAATACTTGGTAAATGATCAGATGTTAAGAGTGAAAAAGTGAGAAGAGTTGAGGATGACCCCAAAGTTGTGACCTTGAGAGATTAGAAGGATGCTGGTGCCCTCAATAGAAGTAAAGGAATAAAAAAAAGAGAGGTGGATTTGGGGAGAAAAATAATAAGTTTTATTCTGGGTATGCTGAGTGTGTGTGATGCTTATGGGACATCTTGCTGGATATATCTAGCATGCAGTTGATGATGTAGGACTGGAGTTCAATATGTAAATATAGGAGTCATTTGCAAAGAGATGATAATTAAACCTTTTGAGCTGATGAGATCACTGAGAGGTCATAGAGATAAAAGAAAATAAGGCCTAGGTCAGAGTCCTCGGGTACACCCACCCACACACCCACCAAAGGAGACTGAGAAGGGGTATTCAGACAGGTAGAAGTATAACCAGGAGACAGCAGTGTCATGAAAACAATGCAGGGAGGAGAGAATATTCAGGAAGAAGGGGCAGTCAACAGTGTCAAATGCTTCAGAGGGTTTGAGAGGGATGATGCCTGGAAAAAAAGACTCACTAGATGTAGCAATAAAGAGAGTTACTTGGTGACCTTGAAAAGAACAGTTTCAGTCAAATGGTGTGGCCCAGCCCGGAAGGTAGATTGCAAAGAGGTTGAGAAGTGAGTGGGAGGTGAGGAAGAAGAAGAGTATAAAAGACTTTTTCTAGGAGCATAACAGAAGGTAAAAGATGCAGACTTTTAAATGTGTGTCCTTAAAGGTACAAATGACTGCAATGTTGATTGAATTCTGGCATTTAAGGGCTGTTACAGACCTAATTGACACCCCTTAAACTCGTATAAAAGAAAGAAGGCAGAAAGAATCAGAACTAACAACCAGAGATGCGAGAGCCCACCTATCTTCCCAGTCTTCTTTGCTGGTATCACAAGGCAAAGCAAAGCAGCATCTTTGCTGAGTATATGTCCTATCCCATTAGTGCATCCTCAAGGATCTAACCTGAGCCCTCTTCTCTTTTTTCAGTATACCTTCTTACTTAATGACCTCTTTAGCTTCCATGGGTTATCATCTCCATGTAGATTATATAGATAGATATGATATAAATATATAGACATATCTGTGATCTTTCACCTGACCTCCAAACCATCATCTCTCCTTATCTATTGGACATCTCAAACCCAACATGGCCAAAATAGAGCTCATTCCCCATCCCCCTCAAACCATCTTACTTCCTAACTTCATTGGTCAAGGATACCACCATACCTCCAGCCATTGGGTTACACAACCTTGGAATTATCCTTAACTCATCACTCTCCTTCCCCACATATCCAATCCCTTGCCAAGTCTTAGTGATTTTTTTTTACCTCTACCTCCCTATTGATTTTTACCCCTATAAGAAGGATAGTTCTTATCTCCCTCCCAATTTTTCCACTCACATGGCCAAGGCCCTTATCACCTCTGGCCATGTTGGTCTCCCTCCCTCAAGTCTCTCCATTCTCCAATCTATCCTTCATACAGCTGCCAAAATGATCTTCCTCAAGCTTAGATCTGACCATGTCATTGCCTTGTTCAATAAAATCCAGGAGTTCCTTCTTGCCTCTAGGATCAAATTGGAGCTCCTCTGGTTGTCATTTAAAATGCTTTGTAATTTGGTTATGATGTACATTTCCAGACTTTTTGAATACTACATCCCTTCATACCTTCTATAATCCAACAAATCTCTTTCTTGCTTTTTCTAATATGAGACTTTCCATCTTCCATCCCTGTGAGTTTGCACAGACTGTACCAGTGCCTGGAATACACTCACTCCTCACCTCTATGTCTGAATATCTCTTCCTTCAAAGCTCAGCTCACGTATCACCTTCTACATGAGTCCTTTCCTAATTTCTAATACCTCTCCCCTGAAATTGCCTTGTATTTTCTATTTTGTCCATATATTTGTTTTTTAAATGTTTCCCCTGATAGAATTTAAGTTCCCTGAGACAGCAAGACTGTTTCAATTGCATATTTGGATCCCTGGTGCCTAGCACCGTGGGCAGGCAAGCTAGTTGCTTAATTAATGCTTAATTGATTGGTTGCTTGATTGAGTCAGAAGGGGTGAAACCTATTCTTCTGCATAGCTCTCTTCAGGCATACAGTGCCCCACTGCCCCAAAGATGCTAGCCAAGGAGAGGCAGTAGCAGAAACTCTTGGCTCAAAAGATGACAGCATCAGTTGATAGGTTCCAGAACTCCAAGTTCCTATAAGCTGTGGAGAGATAGTGGCAGAATATGACAGAATCCGTATGCTCAATGAGTTTTGCCAAGGGACGGTGATCCAACTTTGCTTTTCCTCTCTCAAGCCTATAATTCAAAGGCAAAGACTCCTAAGGACAATCAAGGAGGCAATGTGGTGTCTGAAAAAAAAAGTCCAAACATTGGCGGGAATCCAAAATGTGCCAAAAAAAGATGAAGTCTTTTCTTATCAGAAAAAAAAAAATGCTGGTTGGGAGGAGGGTAGCATTAGACCAACCACACCTTCTATAAATGAGAGAGAGAGAAGCTTGGGGAAAACTAGAAGTTGTACCAGGGGCCCCAGCCCCAATCAACAATATGTGATTGAGGCTGGGAACAAATTAAATACAAAGATGCCTCAGTTTAGGCAACATGCAACCAGAAAGTGTGAAGGCAGTTTGGCATCATGGGAAAAGTGCTTAATGCAATGGTGTCTGAAATGGACTTCCCCAAATTTCACCACTTCTGCCTCTGGAAGTTCTTCTCCCTTTTCAAACCCCTGTCATCGACTATAGAGCTGAAAGGGACCTTAGAAACCGTTAAAGTCTATAACACTCATTTTATAGGGAGGAAACTGAGGCCCAGGGAGGCTAAATAGGTAGTATCATAAATGAGATTTGAACTCAAGCCCTCCAACTCTAGAGCATTGTGCATTTTTTTCCATGATGCTGGAGTACTCCCACCTTCCTCAAACCTCTCAGGCCACACTCTGCCCTATCTTATGCCCTTAAACATTTTCTAACTTGTATAATAGTTGTTTTTCAGCCATTTTTCGGTTGTGTCCAACTCTTTGTGACCCCATTTGGGGTTTTCTTGGCACAGCTGATTTAACAGATGAAGAAACTGAGGCAAACAGGATTAAGGGACTTCCCCAGGGTCACATAGCTAATAATTGTCTGAGTTCATATTTGAACTCAAGAAGATGAATCTCCCTGACTTCAGGCCCAGCTCTCTTCCCACTGTGCTACCTAACTGCCTAAAAGTAAGTGAGGTGCCATTGATAAACCTCACAGATAATTTAAGCCTGGATTTGTTCTCATTTGTACTGTAGGATGTAATCAAAGGTTCCTTCTTTCTCCAACCCTGTCTGTTTCTGGGACCAGAACCAATAACTTCCAAACAAGGATAGAAACTAAGGGGAAATCTAAGCAAAGATTTCATATCTGATCATCTCTATCTCCAGTAACTTTGGGGGAGAGAGTGTTGGAAACTCCCTTTTGCATTTTAATGATTAGTTAAGTCAGATGCCAAACTTTGAGTAAACAGAAACATTAGTAGAAGGTCCATAACTGGAAGACATGCATAGTAAACAAACAATATTAGACTGAATTCAGGGAACCAATCCCAGATTCAAACCAGATTCCAAAATCATGACCTTAGTTTTATCAGAGCTTCTTATTAAGTTGCTGGTTATGGATTAACTGGAGACAGAATGTATTTGAGTCATGAAGTACTCTGGACAAAGTTTCACATCTTAAAATTGGCTAGGAAATAGATGGGAAATTATCTAACCAAAGGAGTGTGCAGACATTTTCTAGGATGTTTTTTAGAAGTGCACAGCTCAGGAGTATCTATTAATGGGGCAACATAAGGTCCTGGAGATGAAGAGTTGCAGCGGTGGTGGTGGGGAATAATCTAGAGAAATGGTTTGCAAATCAATTGTTTTTAAATACTGGATGAGTGATTTCCTTGCTGGAGGGATCTCCCATTGTCAAAGCCTCCAATGCAGATCACCAAACTTCTTGTATCTTGGAGAGAGGACAAGTGACTTGTCATGATCACAGAGGTAATATGTGTCAGATGTGGAAATGTAACTCTCTCCTGATTACAAGGTGGGCCCAATATCCAATATGCCACTCTGACTCTGACTCTTGAAAAATTAATCAACAGTTATTCACTGTGCCTTATGTTGTGCTATGGGGCACAAATAAGTATAAGATACACACAGAGAATAATATAGGTAAACCACTGCGCAAAATTTAGAGCCAATATGAATGTCAGCTATTATTATGATTATATCAACAAGCATTTATTATGTGCTTGTCATGTATCAGATACTATGTTATTGTTGTTATCAACCCACCAGTAGCTTACAATCTAGTTTCAAAGAAAGGAGCAGCAATTCGTAGTGATTTGAAGGGATGGCAGAAAAAAAAAATAGAAGAAAAAACCTAGGACTGATTGGTTAAGAAAATCTAAAGGCAGTATATGCTGGGAGAAAAAGTAAGAATTAAACAGAGTAATGATTGGTATGATACCAAAAGAGATTCTTGATCAACAAATAGTTGTTAAAACAAAGAGCTTTGGGGGCAGATCTGCAGAATATTTGAGGACCCCCTTCTGCTTTGAGCTTTCCAAAGGATAGAGAGATATTGTTCAAACTCTAACCCTGCCTCCTGCAGGATAACAGTATGAACTTGGAAAGAAGAAAACACAGGGCCCTATGTGGCTGTGCATTTATTGATACAGTAGACATCCAAAATGAATCATAACCCACCCTTTCCCTGGGAAGCTTTGGGCTTTTTTTTCCCTCTCTCAAAGTTGTAATTGCCCAGTTGGTCAAATTATACAATTTCAGCCAATGCAAGCATCTCAGTGAAACTCATTTGCTGACTCAATGAGATCCAGAACCAATGTGTGATCTTACAATCAGCCAAGCTCATCTCTGAAAACCCTGACGGTCTAAAGGAGAGAGGTCAACTCAGGAGAGCAAATTAGTGGTACATTAATATGAAAATGCATTCAAATACATTCTTGGATGTGGGAGTGCGGGCAAAAGAGACATTGTACAAATCGTCAGATTCTTAGTGCCAAAGGCACAAAAAGGAAGCTTTCTCCCTTTTTAGAGAGTGTATAGGAATTCTATACCTGCCTTGCAGACTATACTGAATATGCCCCTCTTCCCTTTCTTTTCAGATTTCACAGCTTCCTCAACTCTTAAATAAAAAAGAAAGAAAAAAAGAAAGGAAGTTCACATTTGACAACTGCTGCGAGAAAGTTATTGGCAGCCTGTGAAGTGAGAACATAATCTCACCTTAATTTATTGCACCAGGCAGGCTCATTACACATGATGGTGATAATGACAACAATGAAACTTACTGTCTAATAATCACGTATATTGCTCTAGTAACAGTACTGCTGGGAGACCCAGGTATGCTCAGCAAACTCTGTATATGGAGCTAAGAACTGCTGGATGCAATCTTGGCCCTGTGCCATTAGAAAATGCAGAGCCATGGGACTTTGAAATGTTAGGATGTGCTACAGAACTGTGAGGGATACAGTGTTTGGAGAGAAGGTGCTGGGAGCTGATCGACAGGTCTCTATGAACTCTTGTTCCATAATACTGTTGGACTATGCTGGTGGAGTGGATACTTGGGACTATGGACTTTTGAGTATGAAGGGACCTTAGAGATCATTTTAGTGCAACACCCACATTTTGCAAATGAGGAAGCAGATTATATGACTTGCTCGATGTCACTTTGGTAGGAAGTATTGCTTGGGATGAGAACTCAAATCCAGGTTCTCTGACTACAAACTTAGCACTCTTTCCATCATACCATAACACTATTACACTTCCCAAACTGTCATGCAATCATCCTTCCCTACCTCCCTCAAATAAAAAAAGTTCCTGGATTGAATTCTCTAGGATTGTTAACTTAGAATCCTAGAGATGGAGAAAATTAGGGTCATATTGTTGTAGGATTATGAATCTGGAGCTGAGAGGGATCTCAGAAATTTTCTAGTCCAAATCCCTCCTTTTTTACAGATGAGGAAACATGTCCAGAGGTGTGCGGTGACCTGCTTATAATCTTTAGATGGGAGAGCCCCTACAATGAGGTGGGACTGATAAAAGTTGAGCAGTTCAAACAGCACGTTCAAGAGACAGATCCCACAATTCAGGGGTGGAGGAGGGTACCTGCATCATTTGGTGATTATTCAGGCTATACAACTGCAATGTGAGATGAAGCTGCAGAAGAACAGAGTCTCTGGACTGGAAGATCTTAGAGGCCAGCTAGTCAGATCCATGCCTGACCAAGACTCCCCTCTAAATTGCAGAGGACACAGTAAGGAGCCTCTCTCTCTCCAGGAGAGAGGTGCCTTCCCCAGTCAGTGAACAAGAAGAGATGGAAGGTCCACTGCGGCAGAAACTCTAGCGATTGGAGTTGTGCTGAGGTGGGAGACCTGGTTTCCAATCTTGGCTCTGACACTCCTGGCCTCAATCATTTCATTTGTAGTTGGGGGATAATACTTGAAATTCTCATAGAATGTTTATGAGGGGAGTGCTATGTAAATGTACGTTCTTATTTATTATTCCTTCAGGATGCCAGCCAGCCTTCCAGGCTACTCCTTTGGCTTTCTTTCAAGGCTGCCAATACTTGGGTGATTGCAGGGGTGATGCTCTGAGGAACCAGGGGCATTCAACTGGCCACTGACAATGGCTGTGACATTCACACAGAGGTCAGCATCCATCCTGGGTGCCTTCCTGACACTCTGCTTGGCCTGGAAGTTGCTCATTAAGGCCAGCGGGGATTCTCATTTTTAGGATAATGGGAACTTAATGGAGATTATTTTCCTTTCCCTCTACCAGCCAATGCTTTCATGGCAAAAGCTCTGCAGCCCCAGGCTTTGCTGCCAGAACAAATTGCATTCTGAGCAAAGGAAAGCTGTGACCCTGGAGACTGCCCCACAATACTGCAGCACAGCTCAGCTCAGCTCAGGTCACCCGACTTCCATTATCCCCCATCCCAACAGCTTGACTGATAGGAAGATTTCAGGTTCGCTTCTGGGCTCCTCAGTAGCTATATATTGCCCTGCTCTCTGAACACCCCCCCCCTCCAAGTACCAGTGTGAGATGACCTTCATGAAGCAGGATACACAAATCCCCAGGATCTGGGGGCATTTCTAGGCATGTAGGTCACTGTTGCTCCCTCTCCTCTCACCTGTCCCATTCACTCCTTTTTTTAAATTAATTAGTTAATTTATGGACTAAAACAAGCATTTCCATAACATAGTATAATAAAAAAGAGGATTGCATGTGAAACTGCAAATCTATTATGTACAACTTGCTATTCCTTTTAAATACATAATAAAGTTATTGTGTAAATTTCTTTCTTTCTTTCTTTCTTTTCTCCCCTTTTTTTCTTCCCTCTCCTTCTCCCCATTCACTTCTGCAAAGTGCAAGAAGTGCAAATAGCCCTATGATCCCATAGGTATCTACCGGATTGTTTTACAATAATAACAAAAGTAAAACAGAGCTTATATAATTATTGACAATTTACAAAGCACTTTCATCCTAACTACCCTTTGAGGTACATATTGCTATTTATTGCTTTATTGCTAAATTGGTTTTCATAAATCAAAGTGTTGGAATAGGATGTCAGTGGCCTTCTAGTTCAAATAATCCCCCCCCCCCCAGTAAACCTGAAAGATTTTAATTGAAGACCTCCAATGAAGGAGAACATGCTACCTTTTGAGATAGCCCGGGTTACTTTGGGACAGCTCTAATTGTTAAGAAGGTTTTTCCTGACCTCAAACTTACATTTTCCACATTAGAATGCCTGCCTATAATGGTTTTCAGTTTTGCCCTCTGGGGTAAAACTGAGCAAGTCTTTTCTCTTCAATCAATCAGTCAATTAATTAACAAGAGTGCCTGACACTGTGCTAGGTGCTGGGGACATAAGGACAAAACTGAAAGCATTTCTGCCTTCGGGGAGTTTACATTCTATCAGAAGAGATAGCACCTCTTTTCCCCATCCTTGAGAAGCATCCTCTCCATCCTGCAAGATCAGATCAGCCCTGGAGCTCACAGTAGCCTCTGCCCCTTGGGCCCTTCCCTCCCCCGATGACATTTAAGAACTGACACTTCAGGAGGGAGGAAGCCGAAGTCAGCCATCTCTTCACTTCCCAGCTGGCTGCTCTCCTCTGGACCTCCATTATGCTCCGTATTCCACTCCCTGAAATACTTGAAGACACCTGTCATGTCTCTCCTGAGTCTTCTTTTCCTTGGATTCAACACAATAATTTTCTTCAGCCCAGTCCTCATAGAGTACAAACTAAAGGCTCTTCTCCATTCTTTCGCCCTCCTCTGGGTGGTTCCTGGTTTGCCAGTCTGATGAAGGAGACCACAAAGGCTGAGAAGCAGTTAAAGGACTTGCCTATAGCTGCTAAGGGGTAGAACTAAGATCTGAGCTCAGGTCTTCCGGCAATGGTCCTCCACGTTCGGAGGGTTTCAGATTGCTCACATCTATTTGGTGTTTTCAAGTTTAGAAAGTACTTTTCTCATAACAAATCTGTGGAGTAGGTCAGGTAAGTACTATTGTTCCCATTTTACAGATGAGGAAACAGAGGCTCAGAAAGATCTCTCTACAGTCATACAAGGGTTGGAACAAGGATTTGAATGGAGGCCTCAACTCCCAGTTCATGCACTTTCCTCTATATCACCCTCATTCTCTATGTAAATATTTAAAATATGCATCTATTCTGCTGTTTCTGACATTGATAATTATATATGATCTCTCTCATAGATGTCTCAGTAAAGATAGTACCATTTTGTTCATTGTCTCACATTCGTCTCCTTAAAAAAAATATATATATATATACACACATACATATATAGTATACTTACATATCACATGTAGTTTATATATCATACATAGCACATATGTAACATATATAGCACATATATTTATTTTCAAGGGAAGCAAATGGGATAGGCAGTCCTTAGGGTTGTTTCTCAGTAGAACAAAAATAATGTGTGAACTGCTGTTCTAAACCGAAGGTGTCAAACTCAGATGGAAAGGGGGCACACTAAACCAATATATAACACCTACCTCTCAGTATGGTTGAGAGGTTTAAGTGAGATAGTAATTGTAAATTATTTAGCACAGTGCCTGGCACGTAGTAAGCACTATAGAAATACTAGCTATTATTATATAAGGATCTCTGTGGCTTGTGTATTAACTTAGAAAACCATATATCACAATTACCTATGCTTTATTCTATTTTTATTTATTTTGTTAAGTATTTCCCAATTATATTTTAATCTGGTTCAGGCCCTGCTCTGGAGTGTTGTGAGCTGTGTATTTGACAGTTCTGGTCTAGAGTAATCCAATCCTGTGCAAAATGGTCAGCTGGGTCGATTAACTTTTGGCCTGCCCCTTTCTTATTACATGTTTGGATTGCTCCAGAAAATTCTGAATCTCAGAAATCCACTCAGTTTTATTGCTGCTGCTCCAGTGGCTAGGAGCCCTTATCCATCCTATGTCTAATACCCAATTCCACAGCCCATTGAACCTTTGGCAGAATCTCTGACTTGCCTCTTGTAGGGTGCTTCATGTATAGCACCATGGACATTCTGTAGCTGACTCTCTCAGTGTTCTAAAGGACAGCATAGAACAAAGGCTAACAGGTCACTGAAATAGAGATGAACCCGATATATACATATACATACACATATACATATACATATGCATATGCATATACATATACATATACATACACATAGAGATAAATAGATGGATAGAGAGAGAGGGGTAGATAGAGAGAGAGAGAGAGGGAGAGAGAACAGAGGTAGATATCTATGTATGAATATGTGTATGGCTTACAATAGACAGTTGACAAATGTTTATTTATATTGATCACTAGTCTTCTATACAAGAAAATACACAAAGTTCACTGTGGCTTAAGCTAAGCATGTTTAGGTATGAATTTTTAAGAGGAAGGAGTAGTCATCTAGTCATTTGTGGGGTGGGAGCTCATTTGAGCTCTGTGGGATGATACAGGGGAGAGAACTGAGAATAGGGACCTAAGGGGACAGCTCTAAGAGTAGAAGTACAAAAAACTATAACAATGACTCTCCCCAAGAAGTCAAGGACAGAACTCTTTTATATCAAAATATTTTTATAATGGCGCTAGAAGTTATCCCAAACCCTCATTTTACAGATGATTTAGTTGATTGATTAGGCACAGAGCTGAGACAAGAACCCAGGTATTTGACTTTCCCAGTTGAGGCAACTAGGGTGCACCATATTGTACTGAGCATTGGGCCTGGAATCAGGAAGCCTTGAGTTCAAATCCAGTCTCAGACACTTACTAGCTGTGTGACCCTGGGCAAGTCACTTAATCTCTGTTTGCCTCAGTTGCCTCAACTGCAAAATGGGGATAACAATAACATAGTAAGGTAATATTTGTAAAGTGCTTAGCACAATGCCTGGCAAATAGTAGGTATTTAAAATAATGCTTATTCCCTTCCCTTTCCTTCCCCAAATTGCAGTCCAAGCAGTCCAGCGTTCTTACTACAATGCTGCCAATGATGAGAATAATCAAAGAGTCAGGAGCTGTATGGCAGATATCTTGGATGATATGCATGAGTTTTAAGAAAAAAAATTAGAGACAATCATCAGGGCAAAATGTATTTTAGGAAAGGGTGAGGATAATGATAATGATGGTAGTGATGATGAGAGTTAACATTTACTTAGCACTTTAAGGTTTACAAAATGCTTTACATATGTTATTTCATTTGATGGGGGCAGATAAAAAGGTGCCTTTACTCCATAAGATTCAGTATCTATTGCATGAACATGATGCAAAGTAAAATGAGCAGAACCAGAAGAACTATTTATAGGATATCATCAACATTGTAAAAATGAATAATTCTGAAAGATTCAATGCTGAACCCTGATCAATTCTGGTTGCAGAGTACCAATGATGAAGCATGCCATCCTCTTCCTGTGACAATTAGTGGACTAAATTGCAGAAAGAGACACATCTTTGGGATATGGCCAATAGAGCAGCTTTTATGGCTAGACTAGGCATATTTGCTATAAGGGTTTTGTTTTTCTTTTTTTTTCCAGTAGGAAGATGTGAGAGGGAGGAAAAAAATGTTGGATAATTGAAAAAAATAAAATTTGATTAAAAAAAAAGATGAATGTCCAAAGATTTCCAGTGAACACATGTCATTGGTGAAACCTTGGTGATATTTGTCCACATTCACAGGGACTTAGCTTGTCAGTCACACTGATGCTATCACATGAAACATGAGGCCTAGGTTCTCTCTACGCTCATCCCTCCCTGGGTCCTGACTTTTCTGGTAAAAGGCAGCAGGGACTGAAGGCATTAGCCACCCCAGCCACAAGGCCTCAGCTCCTCCTACCCACTTCCTGTACACAATGTACTTCTTGCCAAACAGAAGTTATCACTTCACATTTCTTACATCTAATATACTTACAACCTATATTTCATTTTGGATTCTTACAGCATAAGCCTGGAGGAAATAACCTCCTGGGTGGTCTCCCCTTGCCTCAAGTCACTCTTTCCCAGATCAGTCCATCATCCACTCAGCTGCCAAAGGGATCTTCCTAAAGTGCAAGTCTAACCTTGTCATGCCCCTACTCAATAAACTCCAGTGTCTCCCTATCACCTCCCAGAGTGAATATAAAATCCTCTGTTTGACGTTCAATGCCCTTCCTCCCTTTGCAGTTTTCGTACACTTCAGACCCTGCCCCCAGCCCCACCATGTACTCTGTCACCCAGTAATACTGGCTTCCCTTTTGTTCCTCAAACAACATCCCCCATCCCCTGAATATGGGCATTTTCTTGGGCTGTTCCCTGTGTCCTTCCTCCTCTTCTCTGTCTCCTGATTTCCTTCAAGTCCCAGCTAAAATTCCCACTTCTACAGGAAGCCTTAATTCTAATGCCTTCCCTTTCCTGATCATATATTTTGTTCATTTGTATATTGTCTTCCCTCTTAGACATAGAGAGCAGGGTGTGTCTTTTGCCTTTTTTTTTTATCCCAGCACTTAGTATAGTACCTGGCACACAGTAGGTACTTAATAAATATTTACTGACTGAGTGACTCATGCATTTCTAGAAGTAGAGGACCACTCTGTAGGAATGGAGCGCTGGCTGCTTTGGAAAGGAAAGTCCATCGTATCTTAGGTCTTAAGTAGGAAATGGCCTCTCCTGCTGTATATTGATTCAGATAGTCTACTAGACCTGGAATCAGAAAGGCCTGAATTCAAATCCAGCCTCAGATACTTACTAGCTATGTGACTCAGGGCAAGTAACTTAACCTCGACCTGCATCAGTTTCCTCATCTGTAAAACTTTGAAGGGTTGTTGTGAGGATCAAATGAGATATTTATAAAGTGCTTTGTAAAGTTTAAAATCCTATGCCAGCTATCATTATCCAGACATAGATTTGGACAGAGAGTCAGTGATTTTGAGTTGGAAGGGACATTAAAGATTGTGTATTCAAGTAAACGTTTTCACAGATAAGGAAACTGAGGCCCACAGAGGAAGAAGTGGTAAATAAGTAAGTAGCAGAAGAAGGATTTGATGAGGATCAGTCTTTCTGATTCTAAGTTCAGCACTTTCCCCTCCACACCTCATTGCCTCACTCAACGTAGCCTGGAGGACAGTTTGAAACTCATGCACTATGGGACTTCACCAGGGACAACATCCTGAGCCCTTTATTTTCAGGCAGGGATTTACCCACATACCAATCTTCAAAGTGGGAGCTAGAAGAGGAAGGAAATGTTTTACTAGGGGAAAATAGAATAATAATCAGTTCCAAAGGCTTTTTTTTTTTTAAAAAAATATTTGCTTTGAAAGAAATTAAAGTACAACTTCTAATCCAAACTGGAGGCTATATTGGGTCCTGAGTATACCCCAACCAGTCTACCTAGTCTCCTAATGATGGTCTTCACTCTGCCTTGTGCTGGCTCTAATCATTATCTCAGAATGTTGTGTAAATATTCATTAATTTTCACAGAGTCCTGAGGGAGGTCCAGTGCTTGGTTGGGTCTGATGACAACAGGGAATTGCTGGACTGCCATAATTCCTCCTTGTCATTATCTTCCTCATAAGCAGGGAAACTGAGGCAGAGAGGGAAACAAGGGGAAAGGGTTGTGCTTATCATTCTATGCTCAGTCAGTGGGGAAACCAGTAACCTGGGCCTAAGCATTTTTCTATGATCTTCAGGAAGTGGGATGTGAGTTGATTCAGCCAGGGTACTTTCCGCTGCCCACACTTTTGCCTGTCAGCAGATAAGGCTCTGGCAAAATGTGCGCTGAATTGTCAACCTTTGACACAGGCTCACTTTTCTCTCAAGGGAGAGGTGAGGGGGTGGGGACCTGGGGGTTGGTTTTAGAAGAGAGATATATGTGATCTGGGCTCTGGCTATGAATCCTTATTTGATGTAGAGAAGGTATCTATGACTAAGAACATACAAGGACAGGATCAAGTTAATAATACAGCCTGTGATGATTGGATCCAGGAGACAGTTGTGCCTTTATAACTATAATAAGAACTGGGCAGGATTTACTTTGCCTCTGGCCTTGATAACCATCAGCAACACAGTGGCCCAGCCTAACCACAATTGTTTAACTCAATCTGCGCTCTCAGGTGTTGAACACAACTGCTAGTCATTGGAAAGAGGCCATGGGGGTGGGGGTAGAGGTGGGGAGGGAGGTTTCACAGGTCTTTGGTTTGCTTGTTTCCACTGCCAATCATGATGAAAAGAGTTCATTTTGTAAGAGGATTATAGACCATTTAGTCCAGCTCCCTCATTTTACAGTTAAAGAAACTGAGGCCCAGGGAGGGTAAGCATAGTATCAAACATAGGATACACCATGTAGTATCTGAGATGAGATTAGAACCCAAGTGCTCTGACTCCGAAGCCAGTTATCCATCCCTTCTACCAAACTATCTGTTAGCTGGGATAAACCCTAGCCTGTTTAAATACTTTTATATTAGTTGAGATTTGACTATAATTTTTAAAGAATGAATTGGAATAAGGCAGGATAATAAATCACATTTATAATGTGGAATTAGACAGGATAATAACTAACATCTATGTGATGCTTTAAGTTTAGAGAATCTTTCCTTCACAACAAGCCTGTGAAGTGGGTCTTATATTATTTTCTGTTTTTTTTTTTTTTAATGAAGAAACTGAGGTCCACAAATATAAAGTAACTTGTACTAGCAGCTGATAAATAGCAGAACTAGGAATTGAAACAAGGTCTTCTAGGGTCACCTCCCTCCCAGGGTAATTGTGAGGATCAAATAAAGTAATACTTGTAAAGCATTCAGCACAGCCCCTGGCACATAGTAGGTGCTTAATAAATGTTTATTGATTGGTTTCTGTGGAACCCTGCTGCCCCTCCTCTCACTCCACACCCTTCCTAAAGCAAGACAAATCCCCGTGATGCTAAGGCAGTAAATAGTTTTATCTTTGCCTTTAAAAAAAAATTATGGGAGCAGCTAGGTGGCACAGTGGACAGAGTGCTGGCCCTGAAGTTAGGAAGACCTGAGTTCAAATCCAGCCTCAGACCAAACACTTGATACTTACTAGCTGCGTGACCCTGGGCGTGTCACTTAACCCCAATTGCCTTAATAAATAAATCATGAGCTAGAAAATCAACACCCAATATAAATATTTCCATGTATAAAGAAGGGGAGAAAATGGGACTTATACATGAAACAATGAATCTATTACATATACTTTTTTTTAAAAAAATATATCTTTTAAAAGTAATGTCAACACTGCCCTGCTTGTCCCTGTCCACTTTGAATTTCCTTCTGTTCTCTTATATGTATTTTTAAAATGTATCCTTGATTCTATTTCTTCTTTTCTTTTTGCATCCCTCTTACCACCTTCTATACTCTCCCCCTCCCCACCAAATGAAAGACCTTTCTTGTAACAAAAGTATAGGCAGGAGAAACAATGTTATGTTGTAATGGTTGTATCTGAGCTGAGATTCAAATCCAAGGCTGGCTTGATGCCCAGTCTGGTGCTCTTTCTAGTATGTCATACTGCCTTATATGTACTGATCATGCTTCTTTCCTGGTCTCCTTCAACAAAACAAAAAAAACCTGTAAAGTACTTTACCCACACAGCTTTATTCACAAAGCATTTTATTTACCTGAGATGTAAGCAGTGTATTATTTGTATTACTAATAAAAATTTAAAAATTCTTAACAGAGAGTCAATAAATGTTTATTTAGCACCTACTATATGCCAGGCATTGTGCTAAGCACTGAGGATATAAAAAGAGGCAAAAGATAATCCCTGCTGTTCACAATATAAGGAGGAGACAGGCATATAAATATATGTGTGTGTGTGTGTGTATATATATATATATATATATCTACACATATATACACATATATATACATACACATACACACACAACATATACCCTCCAAAAATGCTATATACAGGATAAATAGGAAATAACAGAGGGAAGGCATTAGAAGTAAGAGGAATGGGAAAGGCTTCCTGTAGAAGATGGGATTTTAGTTGGGATTTGAATAAATCCAGAGAATCCAGTAAGGTGGATTCCATGCAGGCATGGAAGACAGCCAGAGGAAATGCCCAGAACCAGGAAATGGAGTGTCTTGTGCTAAGAACAGCCAGGAGGCCAGTGTCACTGAATCGAATAGTATATGGCAGGGAATGAGATGTAAGAACACTGGAAAAGTAGGGAGGGGTCTGGGTTATGAAGGGCTTTGAACAACATATAGAGGATTTTGTATTTGCCTTTGGAAGCAAAGAAATACATTGGAGTATATTTCGTGTTGGGGGGGGGTTGGGGGGCGGCAAAATGATCAGACCTGTATGTTAGGAAAACCACTGTCTGAAAGGCAGTTGGAGATATGAGATTTAGGGTCAAGGGGGTAGGGATTAAAACAAGTTGCGTAGATCTGAGAATCATCAGCATAAAATGGTAATTAAATCCATGGGAGCTAAGGAGACCACCAAGTGAAATAGAAACACAGAGAGAGCAGAGTGTCCAGGACAGAGCCCTGAGGGACTCCTACAGTTGGAGGGTGTGATCTGGACGGGGATCCAGCAAAGGAGACTGAGAAAAAGCAGTCAGATAAGTAGGAGGAGAACCAGTAGAGAGAGGTGTCCCAGAAACTTAGAGAGAAGAGAGTATTAAGGAGAAGAGAGTGATTGATAGTATCAAAGACTGCAGGGAAGTCAAGAAGAATGAGGATTGAGAAAAGACCATTGGATTTGGCGATTAAGAGATCATTGGCAGCTTTGGAAAGAGCAATTTCAGTGGAATGATGAGGCTGGAAGCCAGATTGTAAAGAGTTAAAGGGTGACACAAATCCTAAATAAACGAGCATTTCCATATACATAATAGAATAGAAAAAGATTCTACAAGGTGTCCCTGAATCCTCAGTGCACTTTTAAGCCTATATAGCACCAAAGCTTTTGTAATATCTTGTATATGAAATTGTGAATCTCTGTTTCATATAGCTTCATGCTACCTTCTCAAAGCATTGTCAAATAATGGGATTCGTCTTCCTCTTCCCTGCAATAGTTTTCTAATTCACTTCCTGGACTCCTGTTTCTCAGTCCAAACTAGCTCCTTCACATTCCTGCCAGATTAATGTTTTTTATGCATAGATCTAATTATTTCAATCCTTTCCTCCAAATCCTTCCAAGGCTCCCTAGTATCCATGGAACAAAGTACAAACACCTTAACCTGGCATCAAAGCCCTCCACAATCTTGTATCAACTGTCCTAGACATTAGAGCAGAGGTTGGCAACCTTTTTCTGTCAAGGGCAAGATAAAAGTATTTTAGGCTTTCTGGGCTAAGAAACAAAATGGAAGATATTGTGTAGGTAATTATATAACAAGAGAAAAAAATAAATTTCCACAACTTTTTTATTGACAAAATTCATAACATAATAAAAACTTGATACAATTTTTTATGATACTGGTCTACTAAAGAGAAAAATGGAATTCTTTGGGGGGGGGAGATAACAATTGTGTTTAATTGGGGAACAAAAGTAGTGTTCCCTATCATAAAACTTGATTGCAAATGTTTATCTGTTAATTTTGAAATATAGAAATTTCTTTTGTACTTGCACTGAGGTTTGAAAAATGTTATTGGAACTGTAGTTTGAGCTTGGAAAACATATCTGCTGCAAATTTGTGTGGGAATGGAGTTCTTTTTTCTTATTTTAAGAGCATGAGAACAGTATAGATCAGATTGGTTTGACTTGTGATTATTGTCAAATTGAGTTTTTGCTTCTTATTTTTAACAGTATGAGAAGGATATGAAGCAACTTGATCTGACTTGTGATTGTTATCAAATTGACTTTATTGCATTAAATTTTGCATACTAGTGCTGTTCTGCTTTGTAATTTTAGGTTGAATTCATTTTAAAACATTATCAAATCTGCAGCGAAAAGATAATTTCCAAAATCATTTGGTGTTCAATAATAGTAGTTGTGGGGTAGTTCTTATTCAAAAAATTTTCAGTCTTGGCTCTGAGCATAAAAAAAAATTATGAAATTCTTTCTTTCTCTCTCTCTTTCTCCTCCCTCCCTCCTACTCTCTCTGTCTGTCTATCTCTGAGAAAATGAGTATGCACTGATAATAAAATAAATAAAATGTGGTAAGGAAACATATGTGGCAATTAAAACTGTAAAATTATACCTGCATTACTGTGATTTGTGGTGGGTTGAGCAGCAGTGGGAAGTGATCAGTGGGCCACATATAAACTCTATTACAGTTATTCAAGTGTGCTGTTGTATTGGGAAAGCAGCCACACAGAATACAGAAATGAAGGCGCGTGACTGTGTTCCAATAAAACTTTATTTTAAAATGTGAAAACCATTCTTAAGTCTTGGGCCATACAAAACTAGGCAGCAGGTTGAACTCACCATCCTCCCCTCCCCTCTGACACCCCTCCATACTGTGGTGGTTTGCTGACCCTCTTCCACAAGGATGTATTGGCATCTGGTGCAATAAATCATTCAAAAGTCAAGGGTTCAAATGAATAATCCTTTTATTAAAATCATATTCCAATGCCCTTGGGTAAAAGCAGTTTCCAATGTAATTTTTTAAAAGTTCAGGATGACGAAAACAGATAAAAGCTTGTGGCAAGGAAATTGTCTGGGGCTTCAGGATGCTTCCGCATTCAGAGGTATGTTGGTAAATGTTTCACAATAGGCTTTTTTTTTTTTTAAAAAAAGCACATTGTACACACTTTTAAGTTTTATCTCATTAATATTTCTTCACCTAGACTTTCTTAAGTCTAGACAATTTACAAAACAATAAATCAAGCCCTGATTTGTAGTATTTGCTGATTTCTGAGGTGTAAATGCTCACATTAAACACAACAATCAGACACCCCTGTCTATAGGGCTATAGTAAGAGCTATTGTTATTACTAGTATGCTCTCTTCTCTTAGTTTTAGAGACACCACATTCTCCTGGTTCCATCACTATCTCTCTAAGGACATCTTATGTCTTTTACCAACTTAGATCTACTTCCTGTTTCCCTTAAAGTGAGAGTTCCATGAAATTCTGTTCTTGGCTCTCTCTCTCTCTCTCTCTCTCTCTCTCTCCCTTTACAATTTCATTCAATCCTGTTGTTTCAACTAGTACCTCTGTCAGTTGATTCCCAAATATAGGTATCCAGCCCTGACTTCACTTCAGAACTGCAGACCTGTATTTCCGGTTACCTACAGGACATCTCTCTTGGATAGTCCATCAGTGACTCAAAACTCAGAATTTCCAAAATTAGGCTTATCCTTCTCCCTAAACCTCCTTTTCCAGCTGATTTCCCTGTTTTTTATGACCCACATCATTTTCTGTCTCCATGTTATCCTTCTCTCTTCTTCACCCCAAATTCCATTAGTGATCAAGTCCCGATGATTCAACCTTTGTAATGTTTATCATATCTGTGCTCTCTTCCCCATTCCTGCTGATACGGCACTAGCACAGACACGCATTCCCATCTGCCCAGACTACTGAAGTAGTCTCCCAAAAGGTCATCTTGCCTTGCTTTTCTCTCCCTCTAACTCATCCTCCATATCAATGTCAGACTAATCTTTATCCAAAGGTCGGGTAGTGTCACTCCCCTGCTCCAGAAATCTTTGGAGGTCTCCCAAGGGGAATAAAAGAAAAGGAAGGACCTAAGCATTTATCAAGCTCCTACTATGTGTCAGACACTGTCAAGGGCTACACAAACGTTATCTCATTTGATCAGAAGTAAAATTCCACCTCCTTCTCCTGATATCCTCAGCTTGCTCTTCATAATTTGGCATCAACATACCTTCCCAGCATTGTCTCATTTTACCCCATACTCCAGCCAAACCAGACTACTCTCTCTCCTTTGAATATGCTGCCGCAATTTCCTATCTCCCCAGCTTTGCTTCCACAACTTTCTATTCTTAGGTCTTCTCTGCTTCCTATTTTGCTCAGTTCCAATGCTGCCTCCTCCAGGGTGACTTCCATAATTTTCACAACTACTGACTTTGTACTTTCCCTCTCATACCTCATATAACACTTCATATTGCACCTATCTAATGTGGTTAGAAGGTCATTAAGTGCAGTAGATAGAGGGCTGGCTTTGACAGTCTTACCTCAAGCATATTATTCCCATGCTTCCAGGCAACTTTTTAAGGATATAAGTTGTAAAGAGAGTCGTGACCAGCATAGGTAGAGGAAGGTTAGTTTGTTTGTTTGTTTCTTTTTGGTCTGGGAGTTACCTATACTAATTGTATTAAATGTCTGATCCACTATTCCTAATATATTTATCCTGAACCATTTTGCTATCTATCTGTTTTATCCTTTCAAGAGGGCAGGTGCTAGCTTTTATTTAATCTTTGTTTCTTACCCAGCACTTTGTCTTCTGCATAGATAGGTAGTACAGTGGGTAGAAAGCTAGGTCTGGAGTCAGGAAGACCTGAGTTCAAATCCAGCTTCCGACACTTAATAGCTGTGTGATCCTTGACAAGTCACTTAAACTCTATTTGCCTTAGTTTCCTCAACTATAAAATGGGGATAATAGCACCTATCTCCCTGGGTTGTTAGGAAGATCAAATGAGATATTTGTAAAACCCTTAGCACTGAGACTGGCACATAGTAGATGCTATACAAATTGTTGGTTACAACAATTTGGGTACAAACTGTGTGCTGATTGTTAAGCACATAGTAGGTGCTTAATAAATGTTTATTGAATTGAACAGAATTAGTTTTCCCTAATTTCTGGATAGGGGTTCGGGCCATGTGAAAACCAAAGTTGAAATGCCACTTCTGATCAGAGGACTTTTCTGAGCCTACTTCTCTCTATATATTATATTTACTTCTGTGTGTGTTTGTGGTTTTTTTTTCCATACCAGTATAAGCTCTTTGAAGGCAGAGACTGCCTATGAAATGTTTGTCTTTGTATTTGGTCAGCCAGCCAGCCTTTCAGTCAAGTCAAGTCAAGTCCTTGAGAGCAGCGACTTGTCTTTTGCCTCTTTTTGTATCCTCAGCATTTAGCACAGTGCTAAATTGTGCCAGTGCCTGGCACATGGTAGGTGCTTAATAAGTGTTTATTGATTGAAACATTTATTAAGCTTTTGCTATGTGCCAGGCACTGTGCTAAGTGCTGGGATAACAAAGAAGGGCAAAAAATAGTTCTTTAAAGGGTGAGACAAAATGTCAATAGTTAGGTACACACAAGCTATGGATATAGAATAGATAAAAGGCAATATAAGAGGGGAAAGCCTGGAAAGGGGTATGGGGGAAGATGGGAGGAGAAATGGTAGGGACTTGGAAACACCTCCTACAGAGGATAGGACTTGAAATAAATCTTGAAGGAAGCCAAGAAAACCAAGAGGTAGAAATGAAGAGGCAGAGAACTCCAGGTAGAGGGGACAGAGAGCCAGTGCAAAGTCACTGTGCCTAGCACATAGTAATTGTTCAATATTTGTGTGATTGAATTGACCTGGAAAAAATACAGACATTAACTTGGGCTTCAGAGCCTTGGTTATGCATTTAGCACATCCGATACTGGATTATAATTATTTGCTTGAAGATTTATGTATCCTGCTATCCTATAAGCTTGTTGAGGGCAGTCAGTCTTCACTTTTTCACCACTTTCCATGCCTCACACAGTACTTTTCACTCAGTAAGTGCTTACTAAAAGTATGTTGAATTTGAAACAGAATCCTTTCTCTTCATATTCAACTCCCATTTCTCTTTATTTCTCTGGCTTAGCCCCACTATGACCCTTTGAAGACATTTGTTTCTCTGCTTTTCCTCAACACACACTTAGCTAGAAATGTGTTTGCATAAATACTAGCAGATGAATTTTTAAAATATCACTTTTTTCCCTCCTGGCACTTAGTGAGAGAATCCAGCAAAGATAAACAGAGGAGTATCACATTAGAAACACAACAGATGGGCTCCTGCTGGGGGCCTGGACTTCCCCAGAGTTTTCACATTTTGGGGATGTAGGATTATGGCAAAATCTCCTTGTGCTATTCTCACTCAGTGTTTCTTGGGTACAATATTAATTGCTTAAAGGCTGGGATTGATGTATACTTACAGCCAAATTTTCCCTCTGGGGAAAGACAAGCACTTCATGGGAGTGATTTGCTCACCCTACTGATCAGAAATTCAATTTAATTGTAGAATCTGGGAAAAGAGAGGAAGGAAGATTTTCCTCCCTACTCAAAGTTCCGGGTCAGAGGGGAAATGAAGCAATTGACTGTCCAATTTACGTGGAATTTGAAAAAAGAAAAACTGAAATGGTTGACGTGGTTGCTCTCCGTGGTAGTCGTTGCTGCTTCCCTTTCAATCCTGACTATACTTCCCAGAAGCACACCCAAACTCCTGGGATCTAATCTTGGCCCATTACCCAATCCTAGCTCCCAGCCCTATCCATGGCCTTGAGTGAGTAAGGCATTGCATCCTCAGTTGGGCAGTTGCCAATTCCCCACCTCCAAGCAGGATGGGACAGCTATGTTGAGGATTAGGAGTGATTAACAGGGTCCAAGGAAAAGAGCTCTCCTGGGGAAAGAGGGTGTGGTAAGAGGAATGAAAATAAATAGGATGCTCTGCCTGGTTAAACCAGAGTTCATTTAGCAAACAAATCCAAGAGGATAGACAGGTAGCAGGGAAAAAAAACCCTTTTCCCCAGCAGTACAAAGCTGGGCAAGTCCACAGGATCATATATTTAGAGATGGAAGGGACCCTTAAGGTCACTTTTTATTTTACAGTTGAGGAAATTGTTTTTATGTTGTACTTTAATGTTTATAAAGCACTTAATAAACATTATCTTATTTGAGACTCATAACAACCCTGTGAGTTAGATAATAAAATATAATTATTCCCATTTTATAGATGAAGAAACTGAGGCTCAGAGAGACTGTTATTTATTCATAGTCTCACAAGTTAGGAGCAGGATTTGAACCTAGGTTTTTTTTATTCCAAGGCTAATACTTTCTCCTTATACCACACTGCCCATGATGACAACCTATTCAATAAACCTAAAGATTTAAAAAAAATAGATCTCATTCTATTTGATCTCCCTGCAGCTTTTGATGCTATTATCCCATCTCCTAGAATATTTTCTCTTGGGGCAGCTAGGTGGGGCAGTGGATAGAGCACCAGCCCTGAAGTCAGGAGGACTTGAGTTCCAATCTGGCTTCAGACCAAACACTTAACACTCACTAGCTGTGTGACCTTGGTCAAATCACTTAACCCTGATTGCCAAAAAAAAAGAATATTTTCTCTTCTTTTGGCTTCAAAGATGTTATATTTACCTAATTCTCCTTTTATCATTTTAATCATCCCTTCACAGGCTCTTCATCTTCTTTTTCATCCCTTAGTGTAGGTTTATCCCCCAATGGCCTTTTCTTGCCTTGATTCTCCTCAGTTTCATTGATTCTCATGGCTTCAACCATCCCTTCTATGCAAATATTTCAAAATCTGTCTATCTTTATTTATATATCTCTATATCTTTAACTCTCTCTCTCTCTCTCTCCTTTTCTCCCTCTCTTTCTCTCACTCTCTCTCTCATCTGAACATGTTCTTTGAGCTCCAGGCCTGCATTCCAAATGCCTACAGATCACCTCCACCTGGATATACCACCATCATCACCAGTATGCTGCCCTTTATTTTAATCCTTCAACCTTCTCCTTATCTGTCTTCACTATCTCTGTCTGTGGCACTGTCCTCCCAGATTCCCATGTTAGTAACCTTGGGATTATCTTTGACAACCCACTCTCCTTTACCTTAAATAAGATCATAGCTTTAGAGTTGAAAGGGACCTCAGAGGCCTTCTAATCCAGCCCCCTCATTTTACAGATGAGGAATGGAGGATTCAGAGAGGTGAAGTGATTTAAAGTTAAATGGCTCTGGGCCACGTGGCTTGTACTTGTTAGAAGGAGGACTTGAGAGCAGGTTTTCCTGGCTTTGAGGCCAGCCCTTTATCCTTTGCCAAGCTGCCTCTCAATCTAACTAAATCATTTACCAGGTCTACCAGATCCTAGTTAGTACATTTCATCACCTTCTCTAGCAGCCCTCCTTTCTCTCTGTTCCTACCACCACCAACCTAGTTCAGACCCATATTACTATCTGCTTAGACTACTCCAACAACTTCCTCATAGACCTTCCCACTCATATTCTTCCTTACTCCCATCCATGCTTCTCACTGTTGACAGAATAACCTGCCTAAATCTGTTCATGTTACTCCTCTGCTAAAATACTTTATTGGCTCCCTATTGCCTTTGGGTAAAGTTCGTACTCCTCTTCCTCAGATTCAAGGGCCACTCCAATCTGTAATCACCTAACTTTCCAGCCTTGTGCTTGTGTGACCTTGGACAAACATCTTGATATCCCAGTTTTCTCATTTGTGAAGTGAGAGGGTAGGATTAGTTGATCAGTAAGTATCATTCCTACTCATTATCTACTATCCCAATATACCACGTTATTCTTCTCCATATACTCTATGTTCTAGTCTAGGGGTGGGGAACCTGTGGCCTCCAAGCCACATGTGGCCCTCTAAGTCCTCAAGTGCAGCCCTTTGACTGAATCCAAACTTCACAGATCAAATCAAAGGGCCGTACTTGAGGACCTAGAGGGCCACATGTGGCCTCGAGGCTGCAGGTTCCCCACCCCTGTTCTCGTCAAACTGTGCTTTACACATGCCTTATGCTGTCATGCCTTTTATGATCCCTCATGCTAGGATGCCTCCTCATCTTTGCCTGTTGAACTGTTATCTATCCTTTAAAAGCCAACTCAAATATCATTTCCTCCAGGAAGCTTTCCCTAATTGCCCCGGTTGATGATGACTTTCCCCCTCAGATCTCACATAGTATTTTTTGTAAGTCATTAACATAATTATCATGTAATATTGTATATTATAACTGTCCCCTTCTAGACTACATTGGGATAGTACTAAAGTACTATATTGAAATCTTAATCCTTTTTAGACTTTAAGTTCCTTGAGGACAGGAACAGTAGGTTACCATAGTAACCTATTATTACTACAGCTGCTGCTATTGCTGTTGCTATTACTGTTGCTACCACTACTACTGCTACTACAGCTACCACTGCTACTACTGTTGCTGCTGCTACTCTAACTTTGGGTAAAGATCTCTGTGCCTTAGTTTCTCAGCTTCAAAACTAAAGGATTGGATTTGATGGCCTTAAAGTCTCTTTCAGATCTTAGTCTATGATTCTATCATGGCAGCGTTTTAGCGAAATCTTTATTTGTGTTTTGTTTTTGTTGTTGTTCTTGGAGCGGAGGAGGGTTTCAGATCTGTAATTTGTTGGTATAGGGAACACCTAATGTGTAAAATCTTCTTTCACAGAAGAAAATCCAAACTCCTGTACAATTTATCAACTTATAGAGTTACTTGGGGGCACTGAGAGGTTAAATGACTTTCTCATAGTCATGTGGCTAATATGGGCCAACATCAGAACTTGAACTTGGGTCTTTTTGACCAGCCCTCCCTCTCCTATGCAACACTACCTCTTCCGTGGGGTAGAGGTGGGGGGCATTGCGTTATGTAATTGTTGAAGAATTGATTGGGAGACCTGGGGAGTCTCTCAGGGCTGAGTAATGATCCTATGGGGGTAGAGGAAGGAAAGAGAATAAGCATTTATGTTGATATTTATTATATTTATAGCATATGCCAGTCACTGCACTAAATATTTTCTTTCTCTCTCTTTCTATCTAGTATTATCTCATTTAAGCCTCATAACAACTCTGTAAGGTAGGTGCTACCAAGCCGCAGATGGCTGTCATCGAAAATGTAGGCCCTACCTTGACATTTGTTGCACCTCTGTCCACCTATTTTTGTCCCAAAGGCTCTATATCCAGTACTGAACTTTTCTGAGGAGGAAATGAGGAGCTAACAAAGATTTCTGAGGGCTGGAGCATCATGAACAGATTATCCATAAGGAAGATTCATACTAATCCATACGAGTAGGGTTTGCAGCAATAGGGTAAACTCATGGGACAATTCTCAAGATTTTCAGATTCTGACTTTCACTTGTAATTTAAGGGCATGTGAGGCCAGGAACAGGGATTTTCAATAATATCCAGCCATCATTTTCGTTTGTCCATAGTGCTATGGCAACCCAGCAGCAGTTTATCCTTTTTCAAAGAACCTCATGGAAACCAGAAGGCTTCCCTTCATCAAGTCCTGTACCTGGCTCTTTCTCTGTACATCACAGGGTTGTTTTCTTCCTATCTTCTAAGGCCTTAGTATGTAACATGTTCAACTTCCTCTTAAATCAGGTTTTTCACTTTCCAAATCACTAGCATCTGGTTTTATGTTCATGAACGATAGGGGTGGGAGAGCAGAGGGAGGCAGATCAAACCAAAAGGTCAAGTTCAAATCCATGGATTGCAGGCAGCTGCGACATTGGATTAGAGCTGCCAGTGTAAACCACTCAAATTAACTTGCTTTGTTTATCACTATTTTAAAACTGGCCCCTGAACTTCCTGGTTTGGGCCGGAAGGAGCCACAGAAAGCAGTGTGAGAAAAGTCAGCTCACTGGCAGTCAGATTCAAATATAGCCTTTCTGGAAGAGTTATCATTTCCTTCTCCCCCCAAAAATGCCCGCTTTAGAATACCACAATGACAATACTGGGCATTTAGAGCCCTTTACTATCTGGTTCTAGTCTACTTTCTAGGCTTATGACACATTACTCCTCTCCATGAACTCCACATTTTAGCCAAACTGGCTTATAGGATCATAATTCATATATTTAGAGGTGGAAGTGATCTTAGAAGCCATCTAATCCAACCCCCTCATTTCACAGATGAAGAAACAGAGGCCAAGGGAGTGATTTACCTAAATTTACACCAGTAGTAAGTGGCAAAGGTGAGATTTGTTTCTAGAATCTGATGTGCCTCAGTGCCTTTGGTGAAAGCCTAGAAAACCCTGCCTCCTCATGCTCATCTCTTAGAATCCTCAGCCTCCTTCAGATCTCAGCTCTCAGGCACCTATCAGAAACCTTTCTGGATTTTCCTAATTGGTAATGCTTTGTCTTTTCTCAAATGGTCGTTTATATACTAACAAGGTGCCATATTGTATTCCTGTGCCCCGCCCCGAGAATGTAAGCTTCTTGAAGGCAGGGACCATTTTTTTTTTTCAAACAAATTTGTCTTCGTATCCCCAGCATCTAGTTCTTCTGATCTGTATCTTGCCACTGGACCCAGATGGCTCTGGAGGAGAAAGTGAGGCTGGTGACTTTGCACAGTGCTTCTTCCTTAAATCCAATTCACTTTACAAGTCAAGGCATCACCTTCCTAATGTCTCGGTTCTCTTCCAGAATGAAGGACAAACGGCAACAATCTATCTGGCACAGTACTCATAGCAGGCATTTAATAAATAGTTGTTGGGTTGGATTGGGTTAGGCTCGTATTAGACGCTTCATAAATAATTGTTATTTGACAAATTATTGAGAAGCCGTGGGATGAAGAGAAATACATACTGGACATGAAAATCTGCAGGACGTGTCCTGTAGCACGTTGCACCTATCTTTGTCCTACAGGTTCTGTGTCTAGACCATTGACTCTCAATCAATAAATAAATATTTATTAAGTAACTAGCATTTTCCAAACACTGCTAAAAAGGGTCAAAAGACAGTCCTTGCTCTCAAGGAGCTCACCCTCTAATGGCGGAGACAAAAAAAACAAGCAAATATATACAAACAAGCTCTGATCCTAGCTGTGTGACCATAGACATTTCTCCTCACTTCTCCCAAATTCAGCGTCCTCACCTGTAAAATGGGGAATTAATATGCTTGCACCGGTTCGTTGTGAGAAAAGAGCCTTGTCAATTCTTAACAGCTATAGAAACAGGAATTACTGCTTCTGGAGAAATTGTTGTTGTTCTGACAAGTGAATCGCAAAACAAGGGTGGGGGTCATTAGAACAGGAAAATCCTCCTGAAGCCAGTCCATTAGGCAGATTTTTCAAGGGCAGAGGCTACTGGATCTTCCTCCCTACACAGAAAAGTACAAAAGTACCCGTAATCTGGCGGAGGAGGCACCAGGTGCCCCTGGGGGGGTAAGCCCCTGTTGGGATGGGCCCTAAATTCTCGTGAAGGAACAGTCACCTCTTCTTTTCAGGCGTCTCTCAGGGCCAGGGAGAGCCCGTTCCTGTAGACGGTTCGGCTCGCCCTGTTCCATTTTCAGCATCTTAAAGGAGGGGGCAGTCGAGCTGGCCTCGGGACAGACCCGCTGCCAAGTTCTCTGGGTAACGGCCTCGCAGAGGCCTTTTGAAAGGGCACTTCAAGCCTGAGAAGTCAGAACTTGTAAACAAAGGACGATGGCAGTCAGGTGACTTCTCCAGCTGAGCCTTCTTAGACAGCCAGGCTTTTGTAGTTCCCGAGGGGGCCTCCCCATCGCCTGAGTCAGATGGGGTGGGACGGACCACAGTTCCAAGTTCACCTTTGCATGTTGCCCGCCTCCTAGCTCCCCTGCGCTGCCGCCCTCCCTCCAACCCACTCAGATGCTGTCAGCCTCCTCGGCCAACTTGCTCTTTTTAATGTCTATTTTTCTCCCTCTCTTCTCTCAGGGCAGCCAGCTCCTCTGCTATTTACCCCTAAACACACCCAGAGATCACCAGAGCCCGGGCCTGGGGAAGTTTTGTGACTCATTTGTTACTTAGGTATTTCGGGTTTGTTGCTGTTCAGTAGTCTCTCTGGGAAGACCGACTCTGAGCCAAAACAAAAAAAGGAGAGAGGAGGGCTGGGGGTTGGAGGGGTATAGATGGGAGGAGGAGGGCTAATCCCAGCTATGGAAAAACACCGCGGAGGTGCTGCTGTCAAAACTGCGACCCAGGGAGTGCGGAGGTTCCAAAAGCAACGGGAAGAGGAAATAATCCCCTTATTAGAACATCAGCGAGGGCCCCCACACGCAAACGGCTCAGCCTTCTCCCTCAGCTGAAAGGCGGCTTCCAGGAACTCAATGGGATTGTGGCTGTGGGGGAATATTTGGGAGCCGCAGCTGAACCCAAGCTGTGTCTGTCTGGAAGGCCAAGGTCAGGTGGAAGGGTGTGCAGTTTGGGGATGAATTGGGGATGGTCCATCCAAAACAACGGAGACCTTTGGCTTCTTTCTTATTTCTGCCCTTCCCCAAACAGCTGCCTTTCATGGGATTCACCAGACCACAGCATCAGAGTTCTGGAGCTGGAAGGGACCGCAGAGGCCATCTAAATGAACTCCCTTCACTTTACGGAAGAGGAAAGTGAGGTTCAGGGAGGCTGTGATTTGCCCACTTGCAGGTGGGGTCAGAGGGACAGTGCTCTTCCCATTGTAGCACCCTTTGCCAGTATCCCCTGTAGATATCACCTAGGTTGGGTGCTGTGAGGAGGGGCAGCAAGCTTTGTAGGTCAGCCTACTGGCAAGTCTGGGAGGCTTCTTGGAAGAAACTTGTACAATGTAACACAATACAGTATTGTAACAAACATTTATTAGAAGCCTCCTGTGTGTAGAGCACAGTACGAAGTGATGAGGGCAGGGGAGTATAAAGTTTAGACATAGTCCTTGACCTCAAGGAGTTTACAGACAGTGCAGACGATCAGACACCAACCTGGAGAATACAGCATACAATAATATACACCATGCACATTAGAGAGTTTCAAAACAAAGTGCTCTGTGATGTCTGAATGTAGTAGGAAGATGTAGTAGGAAGAACCCTGACCTTGGAGCAAGATCTGGATTTGCTAGCCCTGGAACTGTGGGCAAGTCACTTTGTTTTTCTGAGACTATGTTGCCTCATCTGCAGAATGGGGAGAGTAACACCACTACCATCCACCTTTCTAGGCTCTTTACTGTGAGGAAAGCGCTAAAAGCATTATGCAAATGGAAGTGATTATTATATTTGGGAGAAGACTGCCAACTGCCTCCCTCCCCGCCATACACCTCCAACGTTCCTTGTGTTTCTATTTATTCTCCTCTGAAAGGTATATGATGCTACACTCTTAAGTTCCATTAGGGCAGGGGCCCCTGTGTTATCTAAACTTTTAATTTCCCTTAGTTCCTAGCACATAGTAAGTGTCTGTAGAATTTCATTGAATTTTTAGACAGTAACCTTTATTTCTTTTACTGACTTTTAAAAACAAAAGAATGATTACTGCCTGTGACATTTGAGGTCTGGGCTTGTTTTCCAGAGGCTATTTGATTTTCTCTTAAATATCATTCATTCAGAAAACACTTATTGGACAACTACTATGTGGAAAGCACTCTGCTAGGCAGTCTGTGTGTGTCTGTGTCTGTGCAACTGAATAAAGCATAGTCTTTGCCCACACACAGCTTACTTGTAATTTACGTAGGAGCTAGGACATGAACCAATATAGCTACATTACAAAGTAGAATATAAGAAGGATCGTATAAGTGTTAGTAAATACTACTGTGGTTCAGGTGGAGGAGAGACCACTTCCAGTTTCAGGAGTCAGCTTTCTTCATGGAGTCGAAAAGTATTTGAGGTGGGTCTTAAAGGATGGGTAGGTTTTTGGTTCAGGATTAGCTGAGTAGATATTTTTTTAAAACTTAAGCCTGAAAGGCAAATCAGGGTCAAATTAGGCACTGACTAGTGCTCCTGTAAGTATCAATCACTGCCTAATCAAACAGTTGGATGTCAGTGAAAAGATTCTAAAGGGCCTATAGCCATTTCTGTTTCTTTAACATGTGTGATCCTCTAAAACAGGTTATGGTAATATTAGTTGGTTGTTTATGCTCAGATTCTTCAATAACGAATTCTATTTTAATATATAAATATTAATGTATTATATAATTATGCATTATATTATATATTAAATATTATATGTATATATATATATCAGGGGTAATCAAAGGAGCTTTACCCCCATATGTACTGGACTGGAAACTTCCCTTGGAGGTGAATATGTGTGTTTTGACTCAGCGAGGAGGGCCACATTCTCTGGTCACTTGCTAAAGAATAGGCATGACCAGTAACTCTTGGTTGGTCCTCATGTCTTCCCATGACTGAGGGCGGTGTCTAAAGAGGACTGGTGAGTGACACAGACCCTTGATCTCAAGGAGATCAAGGAGAGGCAGTTTTTGGTTTCTTTTGTTTTTACAACTCTGCCAGCTCCCTCTTGGAGCAGGGAAGGGGAAGAGATTTCAATGTGTTGCAATGTGGTTTAATGTGGTGGCAGGAATATAGGCTTGCCTTGGGGAACCTGAAATGGGACTTCACATCATTGGCTGTGTCTTCCTTTTATATCTCTTTCCCTGAGTAGAGGTGATCAAATGGTAATGCTGAGAGAGAGACCTTTTCAGCCTTTCCACTTGCATGAAGTTCACAGGAGAGCCTTGATTGATTGCTGTCCTTTGTTCTGGAATAGGACCAAAATGACATCACTATGTCGGCGTCAAGGTACAATGTGTCAGACTGGGGTTGATCAGACCAATACGAATTGGAAGGCTCTACCACAGGTCAGGCACAAATAGTCCATGTGAACATTTGGAGTGAAGATATCTCTAAATTTGTGCACTTCATGGTTTTTTTGAGCCACTAAAATTCTGCCTTGCTCATAGAGCACAGTGCTTTCTTTGATGCAGGCACCAGATGCTGGGCAGTCCTTTGCCAGCATCTCCCATATCACACAATTCCAAAGTTCTCCAGAGAGACCTTGAGAGTGTCTTTGTATCACTTTTTCTGACCACCTTGTGAGTGCCTGCCTTCTCTGTAAAATAGTCTTTTAGGCAAATGTACATTCGGCACTCAAAAAACACAGCAAGCCCATGGGAGTGGCACTCTGCAGGTTAGCTCAAGAAAGGACCTCATCGTCCTTTTAAAGACAATTCACATGGAAGTGATTCTGTTTCCTGGTTGTTTCCTGTACACTGTCCAGGTTTTACAACAATGAGGTCAGCACCAACAGCTCTGTAGACCTTCAGTTTGGTAGACAGCCTAATACCTCTTAACTCCCACACTTTCCTTTGGAGCCTCCCAAACACTGAGCTATCTCTGGCAATTCATGTATCAACATCATCATGTATGTGTACATATCCAGAAAGTATACTGTCAAGGCAAGTCACCTTATCCACAGTATTCAAAATGTCTCCATTTGCTGTAACTGACGTTTCCACATATGGATGGTGTGGTGCTGGCTGGTGGAAAACCTGTGTTTTCTCGGTGTTAACTATTAGGCCAAAAATTAGCATAAGCAGCAGAGAACTGATCCGTATTTTGTTGCATCTCAACTTCAGAGACTGCATTGAGTGCACAATCATCTTCCAACAAAAAATCATGCAACAACTCTTCCTCCACTTTAGTCTTGACTTGCAGCCTTTACAAGTGAAATAATTTATTATCAGTGTGGTAGCTGACCTTCATACCATTTTCATCCCCATTGAAGACATCTGATAACATTGCTGAAAAAAAATCATGCTAAAAAGCATGGGAGCAAGCATATAGCTCCATTGGTGATAGTAATGTTGATAGACAGACCTTTTCAGCTTTCCTACTTGCACAAAATTCACAGGAGAGCCTAGCAAGAGACTGGAAGCTGTCTTTCCTTATTCCTTATAGTCCATTAAATGGGAGGCTTATAGTGTCTCAGTCACAAACTTCTTTGGCACATTCCATATCCCCCACTTCTGCCCTACAGAGATAGGCAAGAGTCACCCAGAAACCTCTGGTCATTCATGTTCTTTAGTAACCATAGTAAATATCTTTCCCAAACAGTGCCTAAGTGTGCATGCTTAGCTCCATGGGAGAGTGCCTCTCTTGATGACACCATATCTATCTATCCATCCATCCATCCATCCATCCATCCATCCATCTATCTATCTATCCATCTATCTATCTATCTATCTATCTCTATATGTGACTATACATATTTATCTATATGACTACACACACACATACACGCACATTCATATACACATATATCGAATTTAGAGTATGTATATATAGATTTAGAGCATACTTCTATCTGTATCTCTTTAACTGTCTATATACTCTATCTATCTAAACTTGATCTAAATAAGCTGGATAGTAGTACATAGCCTAATTTCTGAAAGACCAGCCTTCCTTAGATGTGATTAACTGTGAACAAAGATTAATATGTATATCTATTAAATGTTCATAGGATTTAAAGGGGAAAGGGCCTAGTTCCACTCCTTTATTTTATTTTTTAAAATTCAATTTCATTTATGTTCTCTTTCCCCAACCCTCCTTTAACTCCCTTATTGTATAAATGTAGAAACCGAGACCAGTAGAGGTTAGAGGACTTGCCTAAAGTCACACACGTAGCAAATAGTGGGGCAAGAAAATGGTCTCTGGTTCTCTGACGCTGTAGACTGTGGTCTTTCCACCACAAGAATACTTAGAGTCTTTTTCCAACCAGAAACAACATCTGAAGCTTAGTAACTCCTAAGTTCCCTGGTCCTGCTCCTTGTTTTTTGCCCTGTAATTAAATGTAACCGGTCTCTATCAGACCTGGGGCCTTAGGCTTCATTGCTCGGCTTTTGATACATTCAGCCACCTTGGAGGAACTTGTCGCCTCTGTCTCTGTCTCTCCCTCTCCCACACTCAAATGGAATACCATAGGGTTTTAAAAACACGTTATAAAGTGCTTTCCTAACACGGTTCAAGAGTATTTATTAGGTACTTATAAAGAGCAAGTTCATCTTAGCTCTCCTATTAAAGAACTAGGTTAATCAAAGAAAACGAGGAAGCCAAGTTGGAAGGGGAAGGATGGGGTAGCAGTGGCATCATGACCATCTAATTTAGGGCTTCTCTTTTTTGTGTCATGGACTCCCTCAGCAGGCCGGGGAAGCCCAAATAAAATAAAATACACGGGATTACAAAGGAAACCAATTATATTAAAATGTTATCAAAATATTTTTAAGATAAGTTCACAGACTCCAGGTTAAAAGCCTCTGATTTCTAGGGATACTTGGGGTTGAATGAAATAATTCACTGAATAACTGGAACCAGCTGCCTTTGTCCTTCCTGCTTTACTTAGAGAAAACAGCAAATCTACTTCCTATCTATCCTTATGGCCCCATGACATAAGAAAAATCCAGCCAAAAGAAAGACTGTCGATACTTTCTTTTGTAACCACTTGCTGGGCAGTGACAGCCCCAGGAGAGGGAATTTTGTCTGACCATCGGTTTTTATCCTCTTCCTTTAGGCATCATAAAGGGACCAGAGGCTGAGCTGGTTTTTTTCCTTGTGGCAGAAGCTGCTGCTACCACTAGTAAATAATGCTGCACTGGATGCTCTTAAGTTATAAATTGTCCCTTTTTAATAAAAGCAGCCTCTTGGAGTGGGATGGGACCAGTAATGGCCTCTTCCAGGCCTCTCAGGTGCTCTTTCATATAGTGAGTCATTTACCGAAGAGGGCCCTAATGGCCTGAAAAAAATTAATACACCTGTCAAAGTGCTTCATTTATAAAGCAGAAACAACTTCTATGTTCACTGTGTGCACTTACTTGTCTATCTTATCTCTAGGGGTGGACTCCCCCAGGGAACCACTGGGCACATACCCAGAAGTTTACAAGTTACACAAACCTCCAATAGACTATGGAGTGGCTTGTGATTTTCTAGGAGAAGGATTACTGGTTGGGGAGAAGGGAGAATATAGGTTCTCTTGTCCCAGAGCACTCAGTTGGGAACCTTTTTTTTTTTAACCTCACTACAGCCCCTTCCCACCCCAATCACATTTTTTTTATTATGCTTGTTTGTATACTAACTGATTGACATGGCCTATCTGTCCCATTAGATCATAAGCTCTTTGTATAAGCTGTTTGTAACTTTGGTGACTTGGAGAGAGTAAATGCTTAATACATCTATTGTTAAATTGAATGAAAACTGGATGATGACTTGTAAAATGGATCATAGGAAGGACTCACACTTTGGGCAAGGATTGACTTAGATGACCTTTGTGGTCCCATCTGACCCTGCAATTCTATAATGCTTATGAGGCAACGCTTTAACCAGAGCTGTGTCTTAAGGTGCTGAATTTAGAGAATGCAAACAACACTTGTAATCTTACCACACCGTACAAAGGAAAAGAGCAAAGTACTTAGTTAGCAAGATTAATTAATCAAAATAGGAAGTGACCAAATAGTTGGCTGGGGAAGTTCCTCCCCATATCCTGCCCTGTTCCCAATTCTCTTCAATGAAGCTTCATGCTTTTGCATCATTCTTTGGCCCAGAGTCAGTTGGTGATACCTCTCTAGTTACAGCTACAGCAGTGGTCTGTGTCCTTGGAACCTGAAGCCTGGAATTCGAGGCCTCTGCTCTGGTAGCGGCTTCATTGTCACATGCCATTTCATCCCTCTTGCATTTTTCTCTTGTCGTTAAGCTCTTCCAGGGTGGGGTGGATCTCAGTCTTCTTCATGTTCCCCATTGCAGTGACTCATTGTCCTATGTCTTATTGTGATAGCCTGGGATTCCAAGGGGGAAAACTCAGGAACAGGGACCTGACCCTGAACCGAGTAATCTCAGAGTTGATAGGGCAGTTTTATGTGAAATCACAGATTTAGAGCTGGAAGAGTCCTTAGAGATTAGTGAGTGCATTTCACTTGATAGAAGAGGAAACTGGGGCCCAAAGAATAGTGGCTTGTCCAAAGTCATTCTGGAAGTAAATTATGGTCTCAGATTTAATCCCAGGTCCTCTCTTCCAAATCCAACATTCATCCCATCATTCTATTCCTCTTCTCCATTTCCCATGATAGTCCTTCAGATATTAATTCCCAAAAACAAATGATTAGAAACCCTCTTAAGTCTCAATTAGTTTCCATTTCCAATATAGCTGTTTAGAACTCACATAAATAGGAAATGCCTTGGGAAGCACTAATGAGAACTTATTTTTCACTTCTTTTGAACCTTTAAAAACCTAAGCAGTTGAGTTGACATTTGTTCAACAATACAGCTAATGAGTTTGAGCTTCAACCTGAAGGTGCTGGCTTTATATGACAGGCATTGGTGTGCCCTGTGCTGCCTAACAGGTGCTTACATATTGCAGCATTAATCTATAACTCATTTTACCTTGTAAAATGCTTGTCCCAATCAAGGGAGTTGTAAGTTAAACAGTGTGTATTTGCTGTCATGGAAAAGGAAAGTATTTACTCAGTCCTAAACCAATATTTAGATACCGTTCTGCTTGGGGGATATGGAAAATTTAGCATTGGGAAGGAGGAAGACAGTGTGAGAACAGAAGATTAGGGAGATGGTGGTTTAATGATATCAGGAAAGTGCTGGGTTTCAGGATGGCTCAATTCTAAATCTGATATTGCTAGTGCTTCGGGCAGAGACCATCCCAATGCCAATAGCCTCCTCCTCCCTGTGTCCTGCCTACCTTGTCTGTTTTGTCTAGAAATTCAGTTCCTTCAGTAGTATTTCCACTTACTGGTCAGTGTCCAAAGATCTCCCATGTAGAGCACCAACAGCTAAGTAAATGTTTGTAAGCTGCCTGAAACCTGTGATTCTTAGCACCTTCACCCTCTTCCTTCACTCTGCAGAATTTGAAAGGAGATACACAAGACAGAAGGTTATTTTGTATTGTTTCATGGGTTGCCATGCCAAATATCACATCTCCAAGTGGTCAGTCTGGTAGCGAAGAGCCTGTCCTTACTTAAGTTGATTCTTAGAAAGCAGACACAGTTGACGGCTGCAAGGACCAAGATTGATTCCATTCTAACCTGGTGGAAGCTTCTAAAGTCTTGTGTTCCTCTGACAGAGGCAGAGGGCTGGTCACCTCCACAGTATGACGAGATGTTGGAGTAGGACTTGGTGGAGATGTGGCTGGCAGTGTCTGATAAATGGAATCATCAAGTTGGAGAGGTTGTTTTATCCATTCCTCAGTTTCTATGGTGGTAGTCTCATCCCCCTCTCCCTTTGCTCAATAAACTCCCATGACTTCCTGTCACCTCCAGGATATAATATGTTATATAATAGAAAATATCATATCTTAACATCACATACCATATACTCTCTTCCCTTCTCCTCCTTGTTGTTCCTCACCCATGACACTCTATCTCCAGACTCTGGGCATTTTCTCTGGCTGGCCCCCATGCTTGGAATTCTCTCCCTCTTCATCTCTTTCTCCTGGCTTCCCTGGCTTCCTTCAGGTCCAATCCCACCTCCCACAGGAAGCCTTTTCTTATCCCTCTTAATTCCTGTGCCTTCCCTCTGTTGATTATCTCCAACTTATTCTGTTATACAAAGTTGTCTGCATGTTGTCTTCCCCATTAGACTGTGAGTTCCTCGAGGGCAGGGATCATCTCTTGCCTTTGTTTGTATCCCCAGTGCCTGGCACGAGGTAGGTGCGTAATAAATGTTCATTGACCAACTGACTGCCCTATGAATTTCCATAGAGCTTTGTGTTTCTCAGTGTACTTTCTACCTTCTATGTTATTGTTTTATAAGCATTTGTGTAAATGTCTTATCATCTCTACCTGCAGAGGTAAGTTTCCAGTGTCCAGGAATGGTTTCTTCTTTGAATCTCCATGACAATTAGCAGAATAAATAATAATAATAATAATAATAATAATAATAATAATAACTTCATTTTTCTGACTTTTTAAGGTCTATAAAGTGCTTTATTTATATGATCTTGCTTGATCAGCACAACACTTTGAGGTTAGTAGTACAGGGACTATTTCCTCATTTCACAAATGAGGAAACGGCAGCTCAGAGATGTGAAGGGATGTTTCTGTATGTGCCAGATCCGGGATTTAAACCCAGCTTATCCTTATTTCAAATCTAGTACTTTCTACTGGACCTTGCATGTAGAAGGTACTCAGTGAGTGGACACCAACCTGATGACCATCTTCCTTATTCTTTAGTCTCCCTTGCAATGTCTATCATATTCCTTAAAGGGTCTCCCTAGTCAGGAAGTTTGTTCCTACCCAATATAAGTTAGTCTCATTGTTGTCCTGACTTCAATAAGAACAGCTAGCATTTATACAGCAATCCTGGGGCACAGAAGAATAGAATCTTTGAGTTGGAAGGGGCCTTACATACCATTTGATTCAGACCCCTGATTTCATAGATGAAGAAACTGAGGCCCAGGAATGGAACTTGACTTGCCCCAGGTCACACAATCAGTTAGTAGGAGAGCCAGGATGACAACTCACATCTTTTGACTCCTGATTCAGGTTGGGAACTACTGGGGTAGTGGTTACGGACCCCTGGGAGGCCACAGAGTCATTGCAAAAGTCCAAGGGGACACTATGATAAATAAGCAAATGTACCTTCTGCAGACTGATTAATAATATGCCACACACATGTATTAACTATTTTCAAGTGTATGTGGGTGCTATTGTGATGAATAAAAATAATTTTAAAGGGTTCCTAAAGTATTTTCTCAATTTGTACTGCTTATAATACCACTATCATATGGGTATCTGTAAAGGTTTTTGGCACTAAAAATAGTCCTGATGCTAAAAGGAGTTAGAAACCTCTGTATTATAGCCCACTATCTCTCAGGAGCAGGTTTAGATAGCACAAGTGTTTTTATGCCCTTTTTGCAGATGAGAAAATGGAGGCTCTGTGTGGATAATGGATTTTTCTTATGATCACAAAGTTAATAAGCCAAGAATTGAACTCTTTTGACTCTAAGCCCTCCTATTCTTTACTAGGTACTTAGAGACTATTATTTTACTTCTCCTTTACCTTCTCTTCACCATTTTAAGTAGTATGTTACCTTCATTTTCAAAGCTGCTAAACTATCCTTAGAAGGACATGCATAGGGCAAGCCTTACAATCAAGTAGAGTAGGCAGCTATGTGTATGGTATAATTTGAAGAGTGTCCAGAAGACCTAGTCTCCTAAAATATCTCCCAGCTATCAATTACTACTCTGGAAATTCTGCCATTAGAGAGTCATTCTTTTGGGACTTGAAAGCTTTCAGAATTTAAAGCCCTTAGTAGTAATGACTTTACAATGAACTGAGACTAAGATGAAAAGTTTGGGGTAAGAGAAAGGTCAGTCAGTCAATAATAATTTATTAAGTGCCTACTATATGCCAATCATTGGGCTAAGTGCCAGTGATAAAAAGAAAAGCAAAATACAATCCCTGTCCTTAAAGACACTTACAGGCTAATGGCGGAAGCACTCTACAAAAGGAAACAAAAAACAGAAAAGTGGGGGTGGGGTAGAGAGGGTGGAGAAGGTACACCCAGAGGACCAGAAATGGAAAATGAAGAAATTGCTGAGTTGGGCTCCAGAAATGGGAAATGAAGAGAAAGCCAGATCATGACTAGGAAGTCCCTCTCTATTCATTGCATTGAATGGACAGGCAGAGACTCAGAATTTTTTCCTATTTGAATCTCAAGGGCAAAATGAAGGAGGGGGTGAGCATCCAGTCTGCTAGGCTCATAAACTGCTTATTCACAGCTCTGCTCTCTCACATGGCCTTTTGCCCCAGAGTGAGCCCATGCTCCCCAAGAACTAGAAAAATGGTGGTAGTTAAAGACCAGAGTCTCAATGAGAAGGGATAAGAATGATCCTCAGTGGTGCTCTATCAGTTCAGTTACCTTTCTTTTCCTTTCCTTCCCTGCCCCCAAACTACATCACCTTGGGCCCTGGAATAAATCTGACCTGGAGAGCAGATATGGGAGCTTGCTGAGAGCATCCTGCTATGGATGTCTTGTCCTGGGCACTGGTCACACATCATTATCAACTGTCTTGGAGTTTGTTACCTTATAGCAATTTGGAATGGGTGTGGGGGTATCCTAATGACTTGCCTCTCCTCCACTCTCCTCCAGTCAGAAAGTGGTCCCAGTGAATCATGGGACTGGACCGAGGAGGCAACTTTCTGTTGGTTACTGGGCAGGCTTTCCTCAGTTCAAAACTAGGCTGTTGGGGGGGACACCTCCACTGTCCCTCAGATCTGGTCTGCATCTTGGAATTCAGAAGGTATGAAATTACTTTCAGTACTCAGGGAATCCTTCGACCACTAAGAAACCTGGCAAGGAACTGAGGCATAACCTGACACAACCGGAAGTGGGTGGGCCTTAACAACACAGAGGTCTTCTAAGGAGCCTCTTTTTCCTTTCTTGGCTCTCTCTTTTGGCCCGCTTCCTGATGGGTGGAGTGGCAAGCAGCTGGCAGAAGTACTTTACTTGCAGGCAGAGGAAAACCCAGAAGCAGCTTTTCTCTCTTTGTCTCTGTCTCTCTCTCTCTCTCTGTGTCTCAGACTGTCTACCTGTCTCTCTCCCTCTCTGTTAGAAAGCCATGAGGGTCGCTTAGCAAAGCAGGCCAAAAGGTAATCTAATTCCATTAGTCAGTCAGTCAATAAGCATTTATTAAGTGTATACTGTATGACAGGCACTGGGCTAAGTGCTAGGGATGCAAAGTAAGGCAAATAGACTCCCTGCCTTCAAGGAACTCACATACTAAAGGATGGAGGGAGCATGCAAATAAAAAACATATATGTAGAGTATTGATGGAAGATAATCTCAGGGGGGAAGGCACTAGAGGATAATGGGGTTGTGAGGGGGGATTAGCAAATACCTCTGGGGAAAACTGGGATTTGAACTGAGTCTTAAAGGAAATCGGGGGATGTAAGAGGCAGAAATGAAAAGGGAGAGTATTCCGGGCACTGGGGACAGTCTCTGAACAAGTACAGAGAGGGAGATGGAGTGTTACAGGAGAAGAACAGCAAGTAAGCCAGTTTAGCTGAATAACCAAGTGTGAAGGGGGCTATTTAAAGAGCTTTAAATGCCAGAGGACTCTATATTTAATCCTAGAGGTAAGAGGAAGCCACTAGTTTATTGAATAAAGGGTGTGACATGGACTGATGCTTCAGGAAAATCACTTTGGCAGTTGATGGAGGATAGATTGGAATGGGAAGAGATGTAAGGTGGGGAGAGCAATCAGAAGACTATTGTAGTAGTCTAGATGAGAGGTGATGAGGGCCTGATCAAGGATGGTGGCTGTATGACATATATACAATAGATGTGCATTATATTGTATATATAGAAATGACAAAATTTGACAACAGACTGAATATGTGGGGTAAGTGCAAATGAAAGGTTGAGGATGACACCAAGGTTATCAGCCTGGGTGACTTGGAGGATGAGGATACCCTCAACAGTAATAGGCAAATTAGAGAAGGATATAATGAGCTCAATTTTAGACATTTTGAGTTTGAGGTACCTGTGAAACATCCAGTTTAAGATATCCAAAGGGCAGTTGATAATGTAGGTGTCAACTGGACCGGAACTGCCCTCTAACCTGTGGGTGGCTGGCGCTGAAACAGAGCAGGCTAGAAACAGATGTGTCAGGACACAAAGAGAAGTTTAATTTCAGAATGAGAAAGATGATGCCTGCAGGCAGAAGCCCCCCTTCTAAGAAGGAGAACTTAAAATGCTGGACCAAAGACAGGTCTTACATACATACAAAACACAAGAGGGAGGAACTATGACATAATAATTTTTAGTTCCTAAGTTACTGTTCTCATTGTTGGCATTTCTTGGGACAATACAGGTATTCTTGGGTCCAGTGGGAATAGTCATTGTCTCAGTTTTGGGGGTCATAACCACCCTGTAGGGTACAGAAACAGAGTTCTATGACAGTAACAGGAGTACAATATAAGGAACAGGGATTTTGACCATGTGATGGATAGTCCTAGGAAACACGGGGAGCTAAATCCCTCAGTGAACACCTGATGCTGGTCCAAGCAGTACACTTTCCCAGAGGATGAGGTCATTCCAGAGCGCAAAGGATTATTGTTATGCCAAGCTCAGGGCCCAACCTGCTTGCTGAGACTTAGCTCTGGGAAACGGGGTGTCTCCAAAAAACTTTGACAGTAGGGACAAGTGAGAAGAGAGAAAGTGAAGACAGAGAGTATAGACAACTTTTTCAAGGAATTTGGTTGGAAAAGGGAAGAGATGATGGTAGTTTGAAGGGATAGTAGGGTCTAATGAAGACTTTTGGGTTTTTTGTTTTTTAAAGAATGGAGAAAACTTGGGCATATCTGAAGACAGTAAAGAAGAAACCAATTCACAGGGAGAGGTTGATGATTCCAGAGAGAAGGAGAATGAGTGAAGTTACAACCTGCTGGGGAAGATGGGAGGGATTAGACCAAGTGCCCATGTAGATGGGTTGACCTTGGCAAGGAGGAACACCTCACTGTCAGAAACTGAGGAAAAGGAGGAGGGAGTAGGAGCTGATGTCAATGGGGTTTTGAGATAAAGAGAATAGGAGAAAAGGGAGCTCTATTTTAATGACCTCAATTTTTTCAATTAGAAGAAAGAATCAAGGTCTTCAGTTGAGGGAAAGAAGGAAGAAATGTAGGGGGCTTTAGCAAGGAAGAAAAAATTTAGAATAGCTTCTGTAGAAAGTGAGACAGAGAATCAATTAGGGAGGAATTAAAAAAACTGATATGCTTCGATGAGGGCCCAGGTGAGGCTAGATGATAAGAATTTGAAGTGTACTCAGCACCGTGGTGAAATTTCCTCTAGCTTCATTCAGGACAAGAAGAAAGAAGATTGAGACAAAACCATTTCCTCTTTGCCAGAATGCTTGTGTGTCTTCTATAGCTCAGGGTTATTTTGATGAATCAAATTCATGAATCAGTTTCATTGACGTGGATACTCCCTTCCTTAATGTAGAGGGCAATTCAACCACACCCATCTTGTGTAACTCTAGGAAGCCCTGTGGTATAGTGAATTAAGTGCTGGATTTGGAATCAGGGAGATTTGAGTTCAAATCCTATCATAGACATGAGCTGTGTAATCTAGGCAAGTCACTTAACCTCTTAGCCTCAATTTCCTCATCTGTAAAATGGGGATAATGATAACACATCCCCCAGGAGGTTATTGTAGAAATCCAATAAGATAATAAAGTACTTTGAGTTCTACATAAATGTTAGCTGTCATTGTTGTTATTATTATGATGATGTGCTACAGTAGGGAGGGCATTGAATTTGGAGCCTAGCAACCTGGGTTCAAATCCAAGTTCTGCTATTACTACTTGTATGAAATTGGGTAAATCATTCTGGGCCTCAGTTTCCCCAACTGCAAAATGAGGGGGTTGGAATAGATAACCTCTGAAGTCCCTTCCAGCTCTAAATTCTGGTTCTGTGATCCTCCCATAAAATACTTTGCTGATGGTCTACTGGGGGGAGGGGTTGATTTCTTTAGGTCTTTCCATGGATACCAATGAATATGAGCTGTCCATTGATTATCTCTTACTTTCTCTACATTACTGACCCACGCTTTTTCTGGTCATGTAACTCTAATGATATCTTTGTCTTTAGGGTTTCTGTTAAGAATTACATTCTCCTGGGGCAGCTAGGTGGTGTAGTGGATAGAGTACCAGCCTTGGAGTCAGGAGGACTTGAGGTTTAAATCCAGCCTCAGACATGTAGCCCTCATAGCTGTGTGACTTAAGTCACTTAACCCCAAATGCCCACCAAAAAAAAAAAATTACATTCTCCAGTTATATATATATATATATATATATATATATATATTTTGGTAGATTTGTATTTTTTTGCATTGAGCTAGAAATTTAACCCAAAGTCTTAGGACTTGTTACTCCTCATTATATACTTTTCTGTCTTTTAAACAAAATTATCTGTTTAATCAGTGGGGTTCAGCCCACCAAGCATCCATTGCTGAAAAGATAGCCAGATAACAGAGCAATCTTAGCCAACTTGGTGGAGAAACATGGTTAGTGTCTTCAACATTGCTTCACAATTAGAGCTATGTCTAATGGCACACCTTGAGTTGTTTTTGTAAGAGATTTGTTTTGAACCATCTGTAATGGCATGAATTTGTGAGATAGTTGACCAGGATTAGAGATAAAGACTGTGGCTGAGGAGAGTTTTTCTTAGTGCAGATTTAACTGTGGGGATCAAACTCTTATAACATTGGCATGTTAACACTGTACTTTAACCAGCTGAGCTAAATGGTCTTATTTCATTGTTGTTAACATCATCATCATCATCATCATCCTCATCCTCATCATTTATGGGGCCTCGATCTCTCAGTTAATTTGGTTGCTCTTCTCTGGATAACCTTCAAATTCCCCATGCCATATTTCATAGATCATAACTGGAGCCCCAATTAAGAACTGATTGATTGACACATTCATTCAATAAATACTCGTTGAATGCCTACTATGTGCAAAGCACTATGCTAGATTTCTATGGGGGAGACAGAGTTCTATAAAACATGCTCCCTATCTTGAAATAATTTAGGGGATGATTAGATATACAGGAGAGCATATGATTAAATGTCAGACAAAGGGAAAACGAGAGGCTTTGACTGGATGGTATCTGAGGCCCTTTTCTAGGCTTTTTGATCTATGATTCTGTAGTTCTGTGACTGATATAGATAACAGAGTTCTGAAAGATCAGCAAAGGGAGGGAGAAATAATTGGTTGATCCATCATTTTGAATTCTTGAACTCTCTTACCTGCTCGAAGCAGGATATGTAACCTGAGATGATCTTTTCTTTGTAAGGTGGAATGCTTACCTACAATAATAGCTAGCATTTATATAACACTTTTAGGTTGGAAAAGTGCAAAGAGAGGCTCTGACAAGAATAGGCTGATATGATCTCCAAGGAGCACTCTGGGCAAATTCCTAGGATGTCATGATATTAGGCAAAGTTTCTAGGGGTTTGGACCTCTATGTTTCCTTCCTCTTCACTCCTTCCTTCCAATTCCCCTCCTAGAAAAGTTGCCTCATAAGCCCCAAGGCCAAGGTCTGATTGTCCTACAGAGTTATCCCCAGCTTGGATCACGGGCACTCCAGGAAGTCTATTGCCCTTCCTTTGCCATTTATGTGGAAGGAATGGTGTTGGGGGCATCTAGTTGGTGTGGAAGATAGAACTCCGACCTTGGAGTCACAAAGGATCTGAGTTCAAATATGACCTCAGATATTTGATACTTACTAGCTGTGTGACCCTGGGCAAGTCACTTTACTCCAATTGCCTTACTGAAAAGTAAAAAAAAAATTAAAAAAGAAGGAATGGTGTTCTGAAACACAATGCATGTTGGCTATAGATCATCATTAGACCAAGGTAAGGCAGATATTTAAGGCTCTATTAAAGATGTTTGTCTTGGGTTACCTAGTAACCTGGGGCTGGGTCACTTTCACTCACTCAGTCCTCTTCTCCCACCCTCATGTAGAGAACACGGCCCTTTGGCTGGAGGCCAATCTGGAGAAGCCACCGAGAAGCCTGACTTCATTAATTATTATAAACCCTGAAACCAAGCAGGCACAGGGTTGGCAGCAGGACCAATCACACTTCCCCAAGATAAGGAAACTAAACATTTGTTAACTGGGAGCAAACAATGCCATAAGCACAGCCACATAGCCCATCCCCACCTCAAAAGAGGGACTGATAAATGCCACCTGGACCATTATTTTTGCCCCCACACTGATCATGAACATTTAATCAACCACCATGCCTTCCCTCTGAGATTATCTCCCATTTATCCTACATATATCTTACAGTTACTTACATGCTGTCTTCCTCATTAGAATATGAGCTCCCTGAGGGCAACCACCATGCTTTTGCCTCTCTTCATATTCTCAGTGCTTAGCACAGTGTCTTGCATCTGGTAAGCACTTTAATGCTTGCTGACTGACAATCAACAAACATTAATTGCTGTGACTACTAAATTAAGTGACTACTATATGCCACTTTGCTAGGAGCTGGGAATACAAATGCAAATATGAAATAATTTCTGCTCACATGGAGCTTATATTCTAATGCAGGAGACATCGAGTGTCTATAAAACCATAGACAAAATAAATATAAAGAATCAAAATAAAATAGTTAAAAACAAAGTGGCTTGGGGAGAAAGGGAATTAGCAGTGGGAAGATCAGGAAAGTCTTTTTACTGTACAGGCAAGGAACCAAGAGATGGACTGTTGTGACTGAAGAACAGAGAGGCCATTTTGGCTGGATGATGGCATGGGGAGAACAGTAATGTCTATGAGTCTTGAGAGTTAGGTTGGGGCTAGGTTGTGAAGGTTTATATCTTATCCTAGAGGTAATATGAAAGCCACTGAAACAGATTGAATGGGGAGTTACAAGGAGAGAGCTGCACTTGAGGAAAATCCCTTTGGCAACAGTGGATGGTGATAGGGACAGCATTGAGGTAGGGAGACCAATTAGGAAATTATTGAAATACTCTAGGTGAGAAATGATGATTTCCTGAACTAGGGTGGTGGTTATTTGAGTGGAGGGAAATGGGTCAGAGGTGAAAGTTGTAATGGCGTTAGAGATGTCAAGGCTTGGTGATTAATTGGACATATGGTTTGAGTGAGAGTGAGGATGACCCTGAGGTTGCAAGTGACTAGAATGGTGGTATCCCTAACTAATAGGGAAATTGGGAAGGTGGTGGGCTCAGAGGAGGAAAGAGATAAAGACTTCTGCTTTGGATATATTGAGTTTGAGCTGCCTGTGGGACATCAATTGGAACTGTTTAATAGGTAGTTGGTGATGCAGGACTGGAGCTTAGTGAAGAGTATAGGAAAGGATATATAATAAGTCATCTGCATAGAGATGACATTTGAACCACTGAGGTGCCAATGAAGTCTCTAAGAGAGAAAGTGTGGAGAGAAAAGAAAAGAGGGCCCTGAGAGAGGTTCGGAGTATACCCACAGTTAGTAGGTGTCACAAGGATGGTGAATCAATAAAGGAACCTGAGAAGGAATGGGTAGGAAGAGAATCAGGAGAGAGTGTAGTCCTGAAAACTCAAAGATGAGGGAATATTCAGGAGATAGGGGTCAAATGCATCAGAGATGTCAAGGAGGATAAGAATTGGGAAGAGATCCTTAGATTGGGGGATTTAGGAGGTTTTTGATAATTTTGGAGAGAACAGCGTTAGTTGAGTGATGAGACTGGATGCTGGTATAAAAGGAGTTAATAAGAATGAGAGGAGAGGAAGTGAAGATACCAACTGTGGATGGCTTTTTCCTTTTTTTCTTTTTTCTTTTCCTTATTTTCATATACATTTATAGTCTATTTTTCCCACCACTTTCTTCTTCCCCTGCCCCATTGAACAAAAGGGAAAACTTCCCTCGAACAAAACCATAATCAGAAGCACATATAGACCAATAAAGCAAATTTGCACGGTGGCCATTTCCCAAAATGTATGACTCTCTGCATTTTAAGTTTATCACCTCTTTGGCAGGAGGCATAGATGGCTTTTTCATGGAGTTTGGCTGAGAAAGAGAAGAGAGATATAGGATGAGAGCGGGGATGGTAGACTCTAACCAGGGTTTTGGGAAGATGGGAGAAATTTGGATGTGTTTATAGGAAGCTGCAAAGAAACCAGTAGTTAGGGAAAGATTGACAATTAGAGAAGGGGGAATGACAATGGGGAAAATGTGCTGTAGAAGACAGGGATGGAAGGGGATCAAAGGTACATGTATAGAGGGGTTGGCCTTGGCAAGGAGAAGGGCCATCTTTTCATCCAAGACTAGAATAAAGGAGGAAAAGGAAATCAGGAAGTTGTAAAACGAGAGGGAAGGGTTGTCAGGTGATGAGGAAGGGGGAAGCGGGAAGAGGGAAGAGGGAAGAGGGAGTTCTCAGTATATAGACAGATTTTTTTTTTCTATAAACTGGAGGCCAGGTCATCAGTTGAGAGGGTAGGAAGAGGTACTGTTAGAGGCTTAAAAAGGCAAAAAAAAAAAAGGTCCAGAATAGCCACTGTAGAAAATGGAATAGAGAATCAGTTAGGGAGGAGTAAAGGTATTGTCTTGCTTCAGTGAATGGCCAGTTGAGATTAGATAACATAAATTTGTACTAGATCCAATTGGAAGAGACAGATGATGGAAATGATCTAAGATTTAGGTCTAGCGAGTAAAGATAGGAGAAGGAAGCAAGTGATTTGAGTGTAGGAGAGAATGCAGTTGTACTGGTTAAGAAATGTCATATCTATCTTTGTAACTAACTTCCTTAGAACCTGCCAGTGTTTTGCACACCGTAGGCATTTCATAAATCATGAAATACACAGTGTCCCTGGTAAATCAATCAATGATATTTTTGAGTGCTTACTGTGCACAGTATATTGTGCTAGAGGCAGAAAGGATACAGTGACCCTAGTGACTGAAGCCCAAACCCAGGCACATGGTCTAACAAAGGAGATGTTTTTCGCAAAACCTCATTGAAAGCATCCTTTCCCTTCTTGACTTTCTGAAAATTCCTGGATGTAGGCTGGTCATGTACATATAGGAAACACCAAGAAACACTCTGTTCTCAAGGACCCTCCAACATAGGTCGAGGAGAAGATGAGGAGAGGTCTCAGACAAGATCATGAAAAGCTAACGGTATTGGGCTAGAGATGGTAATAGTGGAGCAGATAGTACATGAGTATGTGACATAGTTCAGATTCAGCAAAAACATTTATTAAATGCCCACACTGGGCCGGGCTCTATGATAGGCACCTGGGATAGACAGACAAAAATGAGAAACAGTTGCTACCACATAACTGGAGGAAAACAATAGGATTTCAAATTCAGCATAATAAAAAAGAATTAAAAAAAAGATGGTTAGCATTTCTTGTTTGTGTTGAAGGAACTGGAGTTGTTTAACATGGAGAAGACTTGAGTGGGTGGGTAAGTGGGTGAGAGGGAGAAACATGATAGCTGCTTTCGGTATCTAAAGTTAGTGGGGATTATGTTGGCTCTGTTTGGCTTCAGAAGGCAAAACAACCATGAAAAGATAGAAGTAGAAAGACTCCTGCTTTATGTAAAATGATTAGACCTGTCTCAGAGCAGAATGGGTTGCTTGGAATGAAGGAGCTTTCTTTCCTAGGGGTCTTTAAGAAGAGGCCAGGAGGAGAGGTGTGGAGGCTAGGTGGCGCAGCGGATAGAGCACCGGCCCTGGATTCAGGAGGACCTGAGTTCAAATGTGGCCTCAGACACATAACACTTACTAGCTGTGTGACCCTGGGCGAGTCACTTAACCCCCATTGCCCAACTAAAAGAAAAAGAAGAGGCTGGATGACTGACCGTTTGTCAGTTGTGTTGTAAAGGGGATTCCTGATGAGGTGCAGGTTGGAAGGAATGTCTTCTGAGACCCCTTTCACCTGACAGTGCTTCCCCCTCATTTTACAATGCCCTGATATCACTCCTCTCACCCTTTCACCTTTGATTCTGGACAATATTTTATGAGCCATTTTTAGTTCCTACTTCAGTTAGTATATGAGAAACAGCCTCACAAGGACCCCTAAAAATAGCCTTCCAAAATTGTTGCTGAGGTTAGGGCATTGGACTCTGCAAAATGAAATTTTCCTCTTTACTCTGAGTTCTCTACTAGCCACAGGAAGGGAAGGAAGCACCTTCAAATAGATTTCTCCTTCCCTGGGACTATTTTTAAGGAAGACAATCTTGTCACCCTGCCATTTTCTGATCAGAGGAAATGAGTACAACTAGGGCTGTGAGTCTGGCAGCAAGTAGTGGCCTGGCTTCCAAAAAATCCCATTTAATTAAAAATAAATCAAGATATGCCATGTCTGCTTCCAGGAGAGTTTTCCTCCCACCAAATATTGCTTATAATCATAACAGATCAGGGGAAACATGGCTGCTCAGGCTCATTCCTTGCATCCTTTATTTCTTCTGGAGTCTGGCTCTTGTATAGACTCCAGTGATGAGCTGTTCTTCCATCTTCCTGCTTTCTTTCCCCTGTCTCACTACCCACCCAAGAACAATGGAAAACAATACCACCATGGGAATCACTGTTTGTGTGTGTGTGTGTGTGTGTGTCTTTGGGTGGTGAAAAGAACCCCTATAGAGGTAGTATTCAATGTATCCTGAAGAGGCATTGTGATATAAAAGGAAAGGGAATGATCATTTCTATAGCATTTACTATGTGGCAGAGCCTGTGCTAAGCACCTTTCAAATGTTATCTCGTTTGCCCTTTACAACAACCCTGTGAGGTAGGTGCTGTTATTACCCCCATTTTACAGTTCAGGAAACTGAAGTAAACAATGGTTAAGTGATTTGCCTGGGGACACACAACTAGTAAGTTTCTGAGGGCAGATTTGAACTGGGGGTCTTCTTGACTCCAAGCCCAGCACTCTATCCACTCCACCACCTAGCTGCCTGTATAAGGGCTCAATATAGTGTGGGACACAATTTATAGTTCATAGAATCATAGATTTAAAGCTAGAAAGCCCCAAGACATCATCCTTCATTTTATAAATGGGGAAGCTGAGGCACAGAGAGGTTTAGTGACTTGCCCAGGATCACACAGCTTAGTAAGTGTTTCAGTAGTAAGGATTTGAACTCAGATCTTCCTGGCTCCCGGTGCTGTGATCTCTGCACAGTGCTGCCTAAGTACCTGGCGGGTCAGAATCCTGGTTCCAGTGTATATCTACCATGTGACTTTGGAGAAGGTACTTCCCCTCTCTGGGCCTCTGGTTTTTCATCTGAAAAGATATGATAACTATGCTAGATGAACTCTAAGGTTCCCCCCAACTCTTAGTTTTAAGCTTTCCTGCCTCTTTTTTCTTTTTCATTTTTTTTTTCTTTCTCAGTTTCTCAGCTTCAAAACATCCACAGCTTTGAGCCTCTGAGGAACTCATCCTAACAACCAGTTTGTGGAACAGAAGATCCTCAGGGAGAAAAAGTGCCAGTGTGGTTGGACCATAGATCACATGAAAGGGAGCAATAGGTAACGAATCTGGAAATGTGGTGTGACACCATATTGTGAAGGGCTTTAAAAGTCAATCAGGAGTTTGTGTTATATCTTTTATTTATTTATTTATTTGGCAAGGCAGTCAGAGTTGAACTACTTGCCCAGGATCACACAGCTCTAGTAAGCATCAAGTATCTAAGACCAGATTTGAACTCAGGTCCCCTTGACTCCAGGGCCAGTGTTTTATCCACTTCACCACCTAGCTGCTCCTAGTTTGTAGGCAGAATGGAGCTCTTTAATCAAAGGAGTGGCATGGTCAAATCTGTGTTTTTGGTGTATTTCATTATCTTGACAAGAATTGCTGGGAAAACTGGAGCGCAATCTGGCAAAAATTAAGCTTAGACCAGCAATATACACCATATTCCACAACAATTCAAAATAGATATGTGACCTAAATATCATCAAAAATGAAAAGAAAAACAAATCATATACCTCTCACAGCTATGGGTAGGTGATGAATTCTTAACTAGACAAGGCAGAGAGGCTATTACAAAAGACAAAGTAGATGATTTCAATTACATAAAATTGAAAAGCTTTAACACTCATAAGTAATGCATCTGGAATAAGAAGGATACAGTCAACTGGGGAAAAATCTTTATATCAAATATCTCTGATAAGAATTTGCTATCCAAAACATATATAGACAGCTAACAAATATATGTATGTTCAGATATACATACATATATACATATACATGTGTGGTTATATATGTGTATGTATGTATATATGTCTATATATGGCCAAAAGCCTTTGTAGTCAAAGGATATGAATAATTTTCAAAAGACTTGCAAACTATTAACAACCAAAGGAAAGAATGCTTCCAATCACTAATACTAAGAGAAATGCACACCAAAACAACTATTTGGTTCCACTTCATACCCAGCAAATTGTCAAAGATGGCAAAATATGAAAATAGACAATGTTGGAGAGACTGTGGAAAGCTAGGAGCACTAATACATTGTTGGTGGAGCTGTAAATGGTGCAACTGTCCTGAAAAGCAATTGGGAATTATGTGACAAAGGTGGCTAAAATGTCCATATCCCTTAACCCAGAGATTCTACTACTAGGCATTACCCAAGGAGGTAATTGACAACTCCTAGCCCCAAAAAGGTTCATACACACCAAAGTATTTATCAAAGCACTTTTTGTAGTAGTAAAGAATTGAAAAAGAAAGTAGATAGATGCCCATTGATTTGGAAATGACTAAAAAATTTGTGGGACATGAATGTCATGGAATATTACTGTGCTGTAAGAAACGAGTAACATGAGGAATATGGAGAAGCATTCAAAAACTAGTCGGAACTAATGTGGAGCGGAGTAAGTAGAGCGAGGAAACGTCATCCACAGTGACAACAATGTAAATGGAAAGAGCAATAACCACAAAATAATTTAACATGGATATTGTAAAATCATAATGTCCAAGCTTGGCCCCCAAAAGAGGTGTGAGAAGATGCTTCTCCCAACTTCTTTGCCAAAGGAGGGGCTCAGGGGGGGGGGGGTGGAACATTGCACAGAATGTACTATTTTGAGGTGAACCATGGCCTATCCCAGCCCCTATCTCTAGTCACTTCCTTGACTCTATTGGCTGAATGCCCCACATGCTAATAATGCCTTCCCTCTGTTGATAATCCCCATTTATCCTGTAATCCAACATATCTTATTCGTACGTTGTTGTTTGCATGTTGTCTCCTCCAAAAAACTTTGAGTTCACTGGGAACAGGGATTGGTTTGTCCTTATCTTTGTACCCCTAGCACATAGCACAGTGCTTGGCACATAGTAAGTGCTTAAATAAATGCATGTTGACTTACTATCAATTAGTCTTGCTAAATTGTTTTTCTCTTTTTAAAAATTCCTTGTCTTAAGAGATGACTATCTGGAAGGCAGGGAGGAATAGAGGAGGAAATCTGTAAGATATAAAAAATAAAAGATATCAATAAAAATCTATTTGAAAAAGCAAGCAAACCTATTAGAAAAGCAAGAGAGTCCCTGCTCTCAAAGAATTCACATTCTAATAGGGGAGTAAATACATATAGGAGGAATCTATTGCAAATGAGATGGAAAAGCTCAATGGCCCTTAGAATGCAGCAGCAAAGGAAATGGTAATTCATCTTCTTTAAAGTTGGGAAGAAAGGTCTGTTTCTGATGTTGAGCTATTTGACCATTCCAAAGACTTTGGTCATGAGATCTTTCCTCTCCTGGTCTTTGGTAGCAGTGGCCACTGAGCAGGTAGGGACTGGACCAAAGGATCAGCAGAGACAATTGCCAGGGTCCATCTCCACAAGGGTTGAGTTCTTGGATGATGGCTGTGGGGGGCTGGGCTGACAATAAGGACTAGTGCTCTAGATGGGTTGCTGCTATTTCTGGGCTCTTGAATCCTGGGCCATCTCCACCAGTGTGTGAAGGGAGATGATGGTCAGTGGTTTGACCCATCTGACACACGCCACTTCCTTTTTCCTCAGGGTTCCTTGCTGTTTCAGTTAGGCTGACCTGGCTGCCCTGCTGATGGCAGTTGGTTGGCAGTTGGTAATGGTAGGGATGTTGGCTCCTTCTCTACAAGAGTTGCTCCCCTAAATGATGGCTGTGGTGGCTGAACTGAAAGCAAGGACAAACATCTGATGGAACATAATGTATAAGGAACAACAAGTAAGCCAGTATGTTTGGACCATAGATTACATGGAGAGTAATGGGTCATAAGCCTGGAAATGTAAACTGGTGCCATATTGTGAAGGGCTTTAACAGTCAACCAGAAGAGTTTATATCTTAAGAGGAAGAATGGAATTCCTTTAATCAAAGGAATGACATGGTCAGATCTTTGCTTTAGGAATATCAATTTGGCAACTGTGCGGAAGACGGATTGGAGAACAGAAGGGACTTGAGTCAGGTGACCCTTTAGGAAGCTAGTGGGAAGATGAGGTGAGAGCTGATGAAGGCTTGGATTAGTTGAGAGAAGGGGAATGGATTCCAGAGATATTGTAGATCGATTAACAATCAAAAGTTATTTATTAAACACCCACTATGTCCTAGGCACTGGGCTCAGCAAAACCTGGCAACTGATTGGATATGAAGATCAAGGGAGAGGGAAGAGTTGAGAGTAATGCTGAGGCTGTAAAACCTGTTGACCAGAAGAATAGTGGTACCCTCTGCAGAAAGACAGAAGTTAGGAAAAGGGGAAGAGTCGAAAGGAAAGATCACAAATTCATGTTGAGATTGAGATGAACATAGGATGTCCAATGCATGGGTATAGGAGGCAGTTGGTGATAGGTAGCTGGAAATTACTTGCCCCAAGTAGCAAACTGTAGAGATGGAGGATATTTTTTCTTTTCCTTTTTTGCTACACAAAGAAGCCCCTTGAGAGGTTGGAGGGTGGGGGAAGGGTAGGGATGATGGAATGGGTAGGATGGAAGGTTCCGTGGCAGTTGGCACAGAGGGTTGGGATTGAAGAAACTCTAGAAGAGTTCTCTGTTGAAGAAGAAAAGGAAGGAGGTGCCAGGTAGGAAAGTGAATGGGAGGAACAGCCAGAACAGGCTTTTGCTACTCTAGGCTTCCTGCCCACTGGCAAAACACATTGGGGAGGAGAGGAGCTTAATTTGTTTACTTTAAAAAAAACCCATAACTCAGAGGTCTTCGAATCTTTGAATTTATACACTTCTGGAACCAAGATGATCCTCGCCCTAACTTTAGGAGCCTCCAGGGAAATTGTAGGGGATGGAGCTGTGTCAAGTGAAAGGAGGGAAAGGAATTTGTCAGGGAAATGGAATGGAAATGAAGATTTTGTGGGGGATAACAGCGAAGCAACCTTCAAAATTAGGGAGAACAATCACTTTATTAAACACTATTATGTACTGTTCTTTATTAGTAATAACTCCCATTTCCACAGTACTTTAAGGTTTGCAAAGTGTTTTCCTCACGACCTAGTACGGCAAGTATTATTCCCATTCTATGAAGGAGGAAACTGAGGCTCAGACTAAAGGACCTGCCAATGTCACAAGGATAGCAAGTGTCTTAGGCAATAAACAGACTCCATATGCAGAGGTCTTTTCGTAATATCACACTATCTCATGCCTAGGTCCATATCTTGCCTTTTCCCTCCCACCTCCCCCCCATCCATAACTAGCCCAGAAGTCCCTGCTTGTGAGCAATTATTGTCTTATAATCCCTCCTGATGGTGGAACTAGATACGATGCCTAGGAAACACTTGTTCACAGATTGATTAGGAAATGGGAGGGAAGCAGAGGACAAAAAAATAGGAAAATTCAAGTCGGCCCCTGGTTTTTGCCTCTCAATATATCAAAGGGACACGAAAAGTTCGTTGCTGCTTGATCTAGGCAGAGCCTTAATTATCACAATGAATACAAACTTCTTCCAGTATCCAGCATCGATCCTATCTAATAAGTGTTACTGGGTTTAGTTCATGGTGTGGGAGGAGAAGAAAGCCACATATGTTTGAGAAGCTGATGGAGGGATGCTGGGTAGACCCTGGAGCTTGACTTCATGTGGAGACAATTTTGTTCAATTTAGTTCAAGTATTTATTGAGTGCCGACTGTATGCAAGGCACTATGTTAAGCTCTAGGGTTAGAAAGATAAAAATAATAAAAAAAAAACCAGTCCCTGCCGTTGGGAACACATAGTCTATTATTGGGACAAACAACTTAGGCACAGATAATCATATATGAAATATAAACTTAAGTACAGCTTACTTAAAGTATGAAGAGAGACTGGACCTGTGATTTCATGGGTACAGGTAATTCTTGACTTAGCAAATACCTTTTGCCAGTTTATTTATAGCCATAGAGAGCTATCTAGTGTAGTTCGAGGTTGAGTGATTTTCCCAGGGTCACACAGTCAGTATTTGTCAGATGTGTACTTAACTCAAGTCTTCCTAGCTATAGGACAAGCTCTCTTCATTATACCACACCGCCTCTCCTATAGAAAGTAAATACAAAATAATATTGGAGGCTGGGAGGCAGTGGGAGAAGTTGTTTTGTGGATCAGTCACATCTGACTCTCTATGACCTCATTTGGGGTTTTCTTGGCAAAGATACTGAAGTAGTTTGCCATTTCCTTCTCCAACTTGTTTCACAAATGAGGAGACTGAGGCAAACAGGGTTAAGGGACTTGTCCAGGGTCACAGAGTTAGGAAGTGTCTGAGGTCAGATTTGAACTAAAGAAGATGAGTTTTCCTGACTCCAGGCCCAGCACTCTATCCACCATGGCGCCACCTAGCTGACCCTCAGTGAGAGAAGACCTCTGATGATTGTAGCCGACCAAAAAAGATCTCCAGACAAAAGCCCTGCTGAACAAGGGATCAGCCTAACCTGAACAGAGAAATCTGCTGATTGCTACCACTATTTCTGAACTGTGGGGGGAGGAGGGTAGAATATTCGAGTCTAGGGTGCAAAGGTTGGGAGATGTTCTTTTGCTCTCCTGGCCCACCTTGTGACCTTGGGCACATTGCTCAGCCCTTGGGTCTCATACCGTTCTTGTCGTCTGTCCCTCTATGAAGTGAGATGAGGAAGAATGATGACAGCAGCCAGCTGCACAGGGGAGTGTCCGGCTAAGTTAATGCTTGTTTATCTGGGAGGTGCTTTGAAGATGAAAAGCCCTAAGCATTATTTTTCACATTCAAGGAGTGGCACCCCAGAATAAGGCCACCATCAGAGGCCCTTAGAGCCAAATGACTAGCGGACAGGGCTGAAGATGGTAACTGAAACTGGTGTGGGGCGGAGAGGAGGAGGGAGAGTGAACAGGACACATTTTATCCTGAATCAGCAGAGAGAGGGGTGAAATCTGTGACATACTGTCACTGTGTGTTTGGAGATAGATGATAAAATTATACCAGACTGAAGAAACAGTCCTAGCATCTGGAGTTCTGTAGTTGCCAGTGATTGTAACTGGATCAACCGACTGATGGAAAAGTAGTTATTGCATACCTACTGTGTGCAAGTACTCTAATACTAATGCCGGCTTACATTTATGTAAAGCTTGATTCTTGGCAAAGCACTTTGCGTATATCTTCTGATTTGATCCGTACAATGGCCCTTTGAGGTATGTGCTATTATTATCCTCGATTTTTCTTTTTTCTTTTTTTGGACCACACAAGTGATTTCATCGCGGTAGGGAATTCGGTGAAGATACTCCCTCTGCAATTGTTCTGCAATTTATAATCTCAGAGAACGATCTCAGGTTGTGGGAGCCAGCCCTGGATCCTTCGGCTAACAGAAGTCTGGGCAGATTTTGAACCCAAGTCTTCCTAATTCTAAGTCTAACCACCAGACTAAAGGTCTCCAAAGTAGGGGCCCCAAACCCCTGGGGACTGAAAGGGTAGGACGATGAGTCTCGCTCGACCCTTTCCACTACAGCCAATCAAGGGCTTCACAAGTACACAATCCCCCTTATTGCTCAACACCCCTACACTTTGCCCAGCCCCTCCACTGGCCTCCTGTGGTTTGTGACAGGTGTGGTAGCACCTCGGGACAGTTATAACCGAATGTGACCCAGGACCCTGAAGGAGCTGCATAGGAAAAAGTCCCGCCACCTTCCCTTCCCCAAATTGCTCCTGTCCTCTGCCCCCTCACCCCAGATTACTTCCTGGCTTCAGCAGGTGCTAGTTTCTGGGATTTGGGGCAATGGCCAGTGAGTAAGACCCCACTGCACCCTTCTCGTTTTCAGTGGGTGAGAATGAGTCACACAGGATGAGCTAGCTTTGATGTGTTGCAATCTGCATGGCAGATCTCATTACGTTTATCTTCTCAACCAAAGCTATCCTTTTTTGGAACTTCCCTATTTAATGCTGTCCAAGACACTACAATAATTCACTTCTACGCACCCCGAACATTCAAACAATTGTCAGATTTAATCATTTCTGCTGCATCATCTCTCACATCCGTCCCCTCCTCCACTCAGGCAGCCAAAATTCTAGTTCAAGCCCTGATTCACCTCTTTCCTAAACTATTGTAATCATCTCCTAAATGGTCTCACTTCCTCAAGACTCTCCCTTCTCTGATCCATCCTCCACACAGCTGCCAGTGATTTTGCTGACCATGTTACTATTATCCTTCACAATATATCCCAGAGGTTCCCTATGGACTCTCGGATCAAATGTTTTACATTTTAAAATTTCTTGTTGTGTGTGTAAGTTTTCTAATGTACATGATAATACTTTAGCTGCTGTTATTCAGTTGTGTCTGACTTTTCATGACCTGTGAATCAAGGCATGCCAATACTGTCCAGGGGGATACTGGAGTAGTTTGCCATTTACTTTTCCAGTGGATTAAGACAGAGGTTAAATGACTTGCCAAAGGTCACAAAGCTAATAAGTGTCTGAAATCAAATTTGAACTCAGATCTTCCTGACTCCAGGTCCATTGTTCTATCCACTGAACCATCTAGGTGTGTGTATGTGTGTGTATCCATATGTGTGTGTGTATAAAATTTTTTTTTACTGATAGCATACATGATCAAAAAAGTCTAGAGATCACTGGAATAGATGACTTTGCTTCCTAGATAACAATATCTAGCATTTATATAGTGTTTTAAGTTTCCAAAGTGCTTTAGAAATATTATTTCATTTTATCTTCACAAGAACCTTGAGAGATAGATGTTATTATTATCCAGCTGAGGCACAGAGAAGTTAAATGATTTGCCCAGGTTCATATAGCTGACAAATGTCTGAGGTTGGGTTTGAACTCAGGTTTTCCTGACTCCAGGCTCAGAGATCTAAAAACTGTGCATCCTAGCTGCTGTCTCCAAAAAGAGCTCCAAATTCTATATTGCTTTAAGGTGTATAAATACTGGGGAAAGAAGTGGGGTGCTTTTTGCAATCCTGTGTGTGTTTCAAGGTGGTGCAGAAGAGAGAGGGTGTCTGATTCTTTCTGACCCCATTTGGGGTTTTCTTGGCAAAGATGGTGGAGTGGTTTGCCATTTTTCCCCCCGCTCATTTTACAGATGAGGAAACTGAAATAAATAGGATTAAGTGACTTGCCCAGTGTCACACAGCTAGTAAGTGTCTGAGGCCAGACTTGAACTCAGGTCTTCCTGATTCTAAGCCCAGCACTCTATCCACCAAGCCCCCTAGTTGCCTTGACTCAGGTCCTATTAGCTGTGTGATCACAGGCAAGTCACTACCTGTCTCAGGGAATCAATTTCCTCATCTGAAAGATGGGGATAATATTATTTGCCCTACTAATTACCTCACAGAGTTGTTGTGAGGAGAGATCTTAGTTTTTTAAGATGATATCATTTCACCTCATCATTTCACACTGGTGGAAAAATGAATGTGATATGTGGGGAAGACAGTAAAGAGCCCAGCTTGAGTAGAAAAGTCTTTTTGTTGGGGAATAACAGCAAAGAAGATGGGATAGGGTAGGGCAAAATGATAGAAGGTCCTGAAAACCAGGCAAAGGAATTTAGATGTGATGCAGTAGGAATTAATGAGAGATTATAGGTTTTGAAGCAGAAAAAAATCACATGATAAAAGCAGGGCTTAAGAAGATTAGTTTGGTAGCAGCATATAGGAGAGATCTGAGGATGGAGATAGAGGAGGCATGGAGGATGAAGAGAGAGGAAATGCCAAAGTATTTGGCTAGATACAGGGGTGGGGAACCTGTGGCCTCAAGGCCACGTGTGGCCTTCTAAGTCCTTGGGTACAGTCTTTTGATTGAGTCCAAGTTTTACAGAACAAATCCTTCTATTATAAGGATTTGTTCTGTGAAGTTTGGATTCAGTCAAAGGGCTGCACTTGAGGACCTAGAGGGCCACATGTGGCCTCGAGGCCACAGGTTCCCCACCCCTGGCTAGAAGTTCACTCATACATAACAAATATTTCTTTTTAAAAACATATATTTTACAAAAAACCCACATATTTTATTTATTTTATTAAATAGTTCCCAGTTATATTTTAAAAATCATCAGCATTTTTAAAACTTTTGAGTTCCAACTTCTCTCTCCTGCCCTTCCCCACCCCTTGAGAAGGCAAGCAATATGTCGACTATACAAGTGCAGTCATGCAAAACATATGTCCATATTAACCATGTTGCAAAAGAAAATCCATAAAAATGGAAAATCCATACACATCCATACAAAAACAAGAAAAATAAAGAAAGTGAAAAAACCCAAGGCTTCAGGCTGTACTCAGAGTTCATCAGTTCTCTCTGTGGGTGATGGATAGCATTTTTCATCTTGGGTCCTTTGGAATTGTTGTGGATCATTGTTTTGATCAAAATAGCTAAGTCTTTCACAGTTGATCATCCTTATGATACTGTTGTTACTGTGTATAATGTTCTCTGCATTCTGCTCATTTCACTTTGCATCAGTTCACACAAGTCTTCCAGGGTTTTTCTCCTGCTCATCATTTCTTATAGCATGATAGTATTCCCTACCAATCAAATACCACTGCTTGTTCAACCATTCCCCAATTGATGGTCATGCCCTCAATGTCCAATTCTTTGCTACTACAGAAAGAGTTGCTGGAAGAATTATAGATCCTTATCGGTGGAGAGAGTTTCATGCCAGGAGTTCCATGATGATGGTTTATGGTGCAAGACGAGGAGAAGAAGCTATTATCTATAGGTAGCATGGACTCCAAATAGCAGAGAATCATGAGAGGGAGGATACTTAAAAGTCTGGAAGTGGCATTAGGAAGCAAGAGTGAGGTGGAGCACCTCTGTTTTCCTAGAGGAGGTGAAGGTGAGGCCCCTGCGGGAGAAGGCAGCAGCGGGGCACTTGGAATCTTTCAGGATAAGAGCTTGCTGTTTGTTAGGGGGGGAGAAGGCAGAGGGAAGAGAGAAGAAAAAGATGATACAGAGGAAAACTTAGCTCCAACGAAGCAGGATTCTACAGGACACACCAGGAGAGAGAGACGTAGAGAGAACCCATTGAGAACAGGAATGGGATGGCGAACAGGTTGGGTTGGAGGGACATGAGCTCAGGTGGGGATGGCCTGCTCACATCAAGTATAGAGAATGGTGGAGTTGGGATTAAAATGATATTTGTGTTAAAGGCAGGGAGTCAAGGAGCATTGGAGGGACAGGATATTCTTTCTCATAGTGTAAGGGGAAGTTAAAGATGTATGGAAGATAACGATCTATGAATGATGTGATTGAGAAGGCTGAAGGGTCATGCCCATGTTCATGACATGTATGTAATATGTAATGCCTGTATATGACCTGTATGATATGTGTAATATGTAATGCCTTAACTCAAGAAAGGACACATTTTGGTGCTTGTATATTTTAGAGGAATGTTTGTGGGTCTGCGAGAGCTTTACACATGAGGAAAGAGGACCAGTGATGCTAAGCGAATACCCAAGGCTAGCCAGCTGGGTGGCTTAACATTCAGAGTACTGGGTTCAGAGTCAGGAAGATTAGAATTCAAATCCTGCCTCCATCTAGCTGTAGGACCCTGGGCAAGTCACTTCAAAGCCCTCTGCCTCCCCTGTAAACCGGGAATACAAATGATCTGTATTTCATGGGCTGTTGTTAGGCTCTAGTGGGATAATATTGGTAAAGTGCTTTTTAAGCCGTGACGCATTCAGCCTATAAATGATGGTTATCATGATTGTGCACCTGTGGCAAAACAGAAGCTGGAACTCAAATGTCTGCATTTAGATTCTTGGTGCCGACTTTTTCTACAACCACCGCATCACTTCAGATTGTTTCAGTTTAGTTCAATTGGACAAACATTGATTAAGTGTCTGTGACGTGCCACTGTGCTGGGTGCTGGATGTATAAAGATCAAAATGATACAGTTCCTGTCCCTAAGGAGTTTACCTTCAGTTGGAGGGGAGGGGGATAGGAAGCATTCAGAGAGAAGTAAAATTCAAAGTATGATGTGACGGAAGCAAAGGAGAGATCTAGGGAAGTGTCCTTGGAAAAGGTGAGAAAAGGAGACCATGCCATTGGACAATGCTAGCTCCTTGGAGTCAGAGGGAAAGATGGATTAGAGGATCATAGGATAATCAATTAATTAGCAAGCATTTATTAAGGGTCTGCTATGTGCCAGGCTCTGGGGACACAACAAATGAAATACTCTCTCGTCTCAAGGAGCTTACGTAGATCTAGTGTGGGAAGGGACCTTAGAGGGTCCTGGTCCAACCCTCTCACTTTAGAGTTGAGGAAATCTGAGGCCCAGATTGGTTAAGTGATTTTCCCAAGATCACCATTAGATTAAAAGTTCCCTGAGGGCAGAGATTGTCTTTTGCTTCTTTTTAAAAAAAAATAGTTTATTTATTTTCAGTTTTCAACATTCACTTCCATGAGATTTTGAGTTTTAAATTTTCTCCCCTTCCCTCTCCTCCCTCCTCCCCAAGATGGTGTGCAATCTGATATAGGCTCTACTTATATATTCATATTAAGCAAATTTTCACATTTGTCATTATGTATAAAAGAATTAGAACTATGAGAAACAAGAAATAAAACAAAAAACAAAAGAAAAGAAGAGCAAATTAGAACTAATGAGAAGAACCATGAGAAAGAAGAAATAAAACAGAACAACAAAAGAAAAGGAGAGCAAATGGTATGCTTCGATCTGCATTCAGACTCCATAGTTGTTTCTCTGGATGTAGATAGCATTTTCCATCATGAGTCTTTTGGAATTGTCTTAGATCCTTGCATTGCTGAGAAGAGCCAAAACTATCAAAGTCAGTCATCACACAATGTGGCTGTTACTGTATACAAAGTTCTCCTGTTTCTGCTCATTTCACTCTGCATCAGTTCATATAAGTCTTTCCAGGTTTTTCTGAAGTCCACCTGCTCATCATTTCTCATGGCATAATAGTATTCCATTACATTCATATATACAACTTGTTCATCCATTCCCCAGCTGATGAGCATCCCCTCAATTTCCAATTCTTTGCCACCACAAAAAGAGATGCTATAAATATTTTTGTACATGTGAGTACTTTTCCTGTTTTTATGATCTCTTTGGGATATAGACCTAGAATTGGTGTTGCTGGGTCAAAGAGTTTTGCCTCTTTTTCTATCCCTGGTGCTCAGCATATTTCCTGTCACATGGTAGGTACTTAATAAATGTCTGTTGACTGATGGGTTATGCAGGTAGTGGGTATATTTTCCTAGGACATCTCAGACTGATTGTATTTTTACCTTTGTGGGCTCAATAGTTAAAAAAAAAGAAAGAAAAAAAAAGAAATCCAGACCAATTCCTGTTTCACAAGAAGCCAATTCTCTTCCTGGAAATCCTTTTGAATTAGATTCAAGGCCCAGAGCAAGCTGCTATCACTTCCATCTGGGTAGATAGATAGACAGACACACAGACACACAGATAGATAACTATCTCTATATATTTTGATATCTATATCTATCTATCATCTATCTGTCCGTCTATCTAAAATCTACCTGATTTTCATAAAACTCGAGTGGGAAGATTCTGTACATACACCATTGATTTCTATTCTACCTTCACATTTCAAATAGTAATTTTGTGTTTGTTTGTTTGTTTTCTAAATGCAGCAGAAAGGAGTTGAGCTGGTGAAAGGATCAAGCCCACACACACGGCCATACAAGGACCAATAATATTACTCGAGGCCCAGCTGCAGTTGTGAGGTGCATGCTCCCAAGGTTGGTAGTAGTACAAGGAGCAGAGACCAAAGATAATTTTCTTTAAGATGATGTGGGAGTCAACGCTGGCTACTCATCAGGCCATGGTTGAATCTTCTTGTGGGGCTAGAGAATTTCTTTGAAGGATAAGGAAGAAGGACTTCCAAGTAGGTAGAAATGACAGCTCGTTTCATTCATTGCCTCTTGGTTAATGGAAAGTGTGCATGCAATGCAACCCCTGAAAACAGTCTAAATCAAAGACAAGCTGAACTATTAGTGAGCAGAGTAGTGCATAGAAGCCAGGACCTGAAGTTAGGAAGACCTGGGTTCAAATCCTGCCTCAGACAGGCAGTGGGAAAGTCACTGCCCTCTGTTTGCCTCACTTTTCTCCTTTGTAAAATGAGGATAATGATAGCACCAACCTCATGGGGTTATTGCAGGGATCATCATATGAGGGGCTTTGCAAACTGTAAAGTGCTACATAAATTCTAGTTATTATTTTTATTAAATCCACTAAACTGCAAGTTCCTTGAAGGAAGAAACTGTTTAGATTTTATCATTGTATTTTCATTGCCTGTTGTGGTGCCTGGGATAGCTAGGTGGTGCAGTGGATAGAGCACTAGGCCTGGAGTGAGGAAGATCTGAGTTCAAATCTGACCTCAGGCACTTATTAGCTGTGTGACCCTGGGTAAGTCACTGAATCCTTATTTGCCTCAACTTCTCATCTGTAAAACTTTGGAGAAGGGAATGGTAAATCTTTCATATCTTTGCTAAAAAAACCCTATGGAAAATGTCTAAGGGGGTCACATAGAGTCAGACTCAAGGGAACGACAATGGTGCAGTGCCTGGCACCTAGATGGTGCTTAATAAATACTCTCCAAATTGAATCTGTTGTGTGTTAGCACAGTGCCTGGCATATAATAGGTGCTTAATAAATATTTATTGATTGATTGGAAGGAAAAGCTCTCTACAAATATATAATATGAACAAGGATTGACTTGCTCATAACAGGCTCTAGGCGTGGCTTCAAGGGCCTTCAGGATTGTGAGGTGATGGATTGAGTCAGGGGCCAAGCCCTTGGGAAGGAAGGAAAGGAGAGGGGGAGCCAAATGAAAGGGAGGGGTTAAAAAAGTATTTCTGGATTTGTTTCCTGACATAATTGGATATCCTGCCACAAGGGCCCTGGAATCCAGCCATCCTGAAGCTTCCCCTGGTGAAGATCTGCTCCCTGGCCTTAGTATCACAAGCACTTGGACCTTTCCATTCATTCATTCAATGAACATTTATTAAGTGCCTGCTTTATGCCAGGCACTGTGCCGAGTGCTGGGTCTGTGTTGAGGGGGACCCCTATTATGGCCAAAGGTGGAAACCCCTGGGCAGATTACAAACACACAATTCATTTCTTCTGTTGAATGAAACATCTACATAACTCATGGCAAAAATCTGGTAAAGCTCAGGAAGACCATTTCCTGGGATCACAAACCTAGAACTGGAAGGAGTCTCCAAAGTTGTCTACTCTAATCTCCTCTTTTTTACAGATGAGGAAACTGAGGCCTAGGGAGGTGAAAGGATTGCCTAAGGTGGTAAAGTGCAGAGGCGAGATTTGAACTCAGCCAGTTTTCTTTCCACGGTGCCACAATACTGCCTGTAGATTTTGGTACCCTAAAGAAGGAAGACTGTTTTTAAGGGTGTTATCGCCAGAAGCACAATGATGGCTTTCTTTTGATAGAGTAGTAGAAGTTGCCATCAGGATCCCATAACCTCCAGCTACTGGGGAACTCTCTGCTGCCGGCACACCCAAGAAAATGGAGAATGGTTTTATCTCAGGAGATGAGGGCGAGGAGAGAGCTGGGACCTTGTGATATAGATTCCGCGCCACCCAAGCCCTTTAAAATTCTGATATCCCGGGGCAGCTAGGTGGCGCAGTGGATAGAGCACCGGCCCTGAAGTCAGGAGGACCTGAGTTCAAATCCGGCCTCAGACCAAACACTTGACATACTAGCTGTGTGACCTTGGGCGAGTCGCTTAACCCCGATTGCCTCACTAAAAAAAAAAAAAAAAAAATTCTGATATCCCGTACTTGAGTCTCTTTTATTAAAAAAACAAACAAACAAAAAAAACAGCTTTGGGGTAGAGGAAAGATGTCTGACTTGTAGTGGAGAAGACCCGAGTTCAAATCCTGACTCGGGCCCTGGGCCAAATCACTGGGCCTCACTTTCCTCCCATGGAAAATGAAGATGCTGGACTTCTCTGGTTTCTAAGGTGTCTTCCAGTTCTAAGTCAATGAACCTCCCATCCTCTCTGCCCAGGGCCTCGGGGATGGCATAGCATGACCAGGCAGATGAGACTTCCTCAGGGATACACACAGTACAGAAGAATGCAGAGAATGCAGGACCAGCTGCCCAAGAGCAACAAAGAGACACTGGGTGTTGTGTCACAAAGAGGGCCCTTGAGGCTCACTGCCTCAGTTCTTCATCAGTATGAGGATGGGCTGGACCCGATGAGGTCTCCTCCAACTCTGATCCACGATCCATCTCCCTTTCCAACATAAACAAACTCTGCAAGAGGAGCAGAATAATCAAACTAAAACATGCCAGCCCCCTCCCCCAGCCCACCTTCAATCCGGCTTCTCCTTGCCTTTACCTGCCTCTGGGCAGCCTCAGAAGCGGGAGAGTAGGTGGTACGGTTGCCCAAGGCTACTCCCTGCCACACCCATAACACAGCTGATGGCAGAACCCTGCGCCCCTTTCCTTGCTGTGCTATCAGAGCTCCTGCTGTGCTAGTCTTGGGCGACTGCCCGAGACAACGTCGCCGGGGGCTAGAGACTGTGGAAGATAGGGTTGCATGACCTCCGCCAAGTTGACCAGGAAAGCAAATGCCCACATTGCCAGGACATCCACAAGTGGCTATTGGAAAAGCATAAAAAGTTCAGATCGCTCCATAGCTACTGAACAAAAACCTAGCTACCTCCCGACACGGCCCTGTCCTGGGAGATGCCAGAGACAGTGGAGACCTATTTCTTCCCCAGTGCACTGACAGGAACGTACTTCCTGGGACTTTCGGATTTCGTAGCCTATTTCTTGGTTTGTGTTTCGCGGATATTAAGTGTTGCTGTCACCCGATTGATAAAATAGCTGTGCATGAAAAAGGAAATGGCTTGGCTGGGTAGGAATAATTTTCTACGGGAGACATCGTGGACTTGGTTCTGAAGGGAACAAATGTTTTTTGAGTCGAGCAGGTTGGGGCTTTTTGGTCAGAGCTGGTAGACACACCTATTAATGGTACGTAGTGACTTGATAGTGACAGCATGGAAGAGGCTGCCTTGGCGTCAGGAACACCTGCGTTCAAGTCCTGAGTCTTGACATACACCAGCTCTGTGAGCCTGGGCAAAAGGTTTAAACACTTGGTGCCTTCCCCGGGCAACTTTCTCAAACCATAAAATACAAACAAATTGCCCGGCTACCTGGAGGGAGGGAGCTTTCAACGGTGATGAGATAGAATGTCCAGAACCCCCCCCACCCCGCAAAGAAAATAAGCCATGCAATAAATGAGGATATGAATAAAAAGCCTGGACAAATTTTCTAGGATTAACCAGAAAGATAAGCCAAGTCTTTCAGTGGGATTGGCACAAATTCTGTGATAACAACACCCTCAACATTACTATCTATCTATCTGTCTGCCTCTCTCCATATGTAGATATGCATATGTACACATATATGCATGTGTGTATACACACACCACATACATTAGTGGCAGTTTCATGAAACATCCTATTATGTTCAGCTTTCTAATGAAACTTCTTAAAAAATGAGTTAGAAATATCATGTAAGCATATAAGCAATGAATAAATGGCCTGGGAGGTAAAATTACAGATCTCAAAAAAGTTACTTGGCTAGAAAGAAAACCATCCAGGCAGAAACGGATCTATGATATTGAAAATGGAATAGATGTTTAAATGATTCCACAAAAAATGATGAGTTCTATATTCACTTACATGATCATGGCCCCTCTGCATCTCATGTTACTAAACTAGGCTGTTTTAATCATCTTTAAAATATATTCATTCCAGATTGGCTCTGTCTCCCTCAGGCTTGATAAACAAGTGATGTTTCCCTGGGAAACATAATGTTAAAGAATGAAAATGTTATGAATGAAATCAGATGGCATGCTTTCTTTTCAGGTCCCAGTTGCTCTTGAATTTCCCAGTAATTTTTACACAACCTGCCTTTATAATGGCAGAACCCCCACATCCCCCTCGGAGTAGCCGACAGCCTTGGATGCAAACTCTTGGATCCATCCAAGCCGGGTGGGTTGGCCAGAGCAGGGTTTCTTCTGGAATGGACTGAAAGCTTCCCTATTTCCTACTGAGAACCTCCTCTCTGTCCTTTCCTCCTCCCATCTGTCCTGGAAAAGTAGACTCTGATCCAGCGGGCATTGGAGGGAGCTGAGGAAAGAGCAGAAAGAAGGGCCATCCTGCCTGCCAGGAGCTGAGCCCCTCACTCTGCAAAGCTGGCCGGTCAATTTCATGTGTCAGATTCCCAGAGTCACCAGGGACTTAGGTGGCCCCGCTCATTTACCTCATCCCAGAAGAAGAGTTTTGACAAGTGGGCGTTGGCCTTTGCTTGTAGACTTTTTGGACAGCTGTGAAAAGGAATCTTTCCCAGCATCGAGCCCAAGTTCTCCTCTTTGCAGCTCTCAGCTGTGCCCCATGAAGCTAAATAAAACAAAGACTAGTCCTCCTTGTGGGACCAAGAATGAAAACTCCACAGTGAAGAGAGCAGTGGGCCTGGAGTCAGGATGACCTGAGTTCAAATCCAGCCTCAGACACTTACTAGCCACATGACCCTGGCCAAGTCACGTAACCATGTTTGCCTCAGTTTCTTCAACTGTGAAATGGGGATAATCACAGCACCTCCTTTGCAGGGATGTTATGAGGATCAAAAGAAATATTAATTGTAAAGCACTTAGCACAATGCCTGGCACAGAGTAGGCACTTAATAAATGTTTGTTCCCTTACCTTTCTCACGTGATTGTCCTTCAAGATACCTTCAGACAACTATCACGTGTCCCTTGAGTCTTGACTTTTCCAGGCTAAACATTCTCACTTTCTTCAATCAATCCTTATATGGCATCTCCCCCAGTTGCCCTCCTCTGTTCAATCTCCTGCTTATTATTTTCTTCCTAATATGTGGAGCCCAGAACCGAACACAAGAGCTCCAGATGTGGGCTGGCCAGGGCAGAGTTCAGCAGGACTATCTCCTCCTATCCCTGGAAGCTCTGCCTCAGGTAACAAGCATTTATTCAAAGCTTACCGTGTGCCAGACTAAGCACTTGAGGATATAAAGAAAGGTAAAAACATGGTCCCTGACCTCAAGGAGTTAACCATGTAAATACAAGTATATGTGTGTATATATATGTATATGCATACATGTATTATATATACATAAGTGTGCAATATATATGTGAATAAATATATAATATATGTAATATATATAATATATATTATAAATGGAAAGTGATCTCAAAGGGAAAAGAGGTTGGGGTGAGGAGTGGTTAAGGCCCCCCCATGAAAGGTGAGATTTAAGTTAAATATTGAAGGAAGCCAGGAGGTACAAATAAGGGAGAGCATTCTTCAGGCATGGGAGATAGCTACTTCAAGAGTTCAGAGTCAGGACTTGAAACATAGTGTGTGAGAAATACCAAGTTGGTCAGTATCACTATATTTAGATGGGGAGTATGTGCAAAAAGATCGGAAAGGTAGGCGAGGTGCAGCTCACAAGAGCTTTAAATGCTGAGGAGAGGATTTTATCTCTGATCCTGGAGTTAACGAAGAGCCACTGGAGATTATTGAATGGGGATAGCGTGGGTCAGACTGGCTCTTTTTGGCAACTGAATGATAATGAATTGGAATGGGGAGAGATGAGGCAGAGAGACCAACCAGGGGGCTAATGTAGTTCAGGAGTGAGGTGATAATGGCCTGGACCAGCGTCTGTGCGAGTTGAGCGTGGGGACAGATCTGAGAGAGACTGGGAAGATTAATTTTGTTCTTTGGGGGAGGAGGGGCTCAGGAGGGACAATTGTTATATCACACTATTGACTGATTACTTTCAATCAGTCAACAAATACTAAGGGGGACTGCCATTGGGCTGGGCACTGTCTGAAAAGCAGAGAAAGAAGACATGGTATCTGCTCTCAAAGAAACAGTAAATCATCTATTTGGGGAGAAAAGACAACCATCTATATGTCACAGCAGACTAGGCATATTGTCAGTCAATGACTCCCAAATTTATATAGCCACAGAATACTTTGGCACTTGAAATATATTGACAAGACCCATAAATGTGGCTCCATACTCCCACGTGTCAGAATTAAGGGGATTAAGGAAATTGTGGAGTGAAAGTGAAACTGATTTTCATATCACACAAATTGGATGCAACGAATGCTTTTGATAAGCCCTAATTTTAAAAAATATTTTATTTTTCCCCAATTGTTTTGTTTTTTTTAGTTTTTAGGTAATTGGGGTTAAGTGACTTGCCCAGGGTCACACAGCTAGTAAGTGTCAAGTGTTTGGTCCGAGGCCGGATTTGAACTCAGGTCCTCCTGACTTCAGGGCCGGTGCTCTATCCACTGCGCCACCTAGCCGCCCCCACACAATTACATGTTAAAACAATTTTAACATTTAAAAAAAAAAGTTTTGAGTTTCAAATTCTCTCCCTCCCCCCCTTCCCTCCCCCATCCCTGAGATGGTAAGCAATCTGATATGGGTTATATATGTGTGATCACATAAAACATCTCCACATTAGTCATTTTGTACAAAAAGACCTGAATACAAAGAAAGAAAGAGAAAAATAGTATGTTTCAGTCTGTATTCAGACAGTATAAGTTCTTTGTCTGGAGGTGGATTCAATGCTTCATCATGAGTCCTTTGGGATTGTAATCTTGGATCATTGTATTGCTGAGAATAGCTAAGTATTCACAGTTCTTCATTGTACAATATTGCTGTTACTATGTACAATGTTTTCCTGGTTCTGCTCCCTACACTTTGCATCAGCTCATATAAGTCGATAAGCCATAATTTAACATTTATTATTTTAAAAGGGAAAAAAATCAATGGATTCACTAGTAATGTGGTATGATTTTCAGAGGACCTTCATTTGCATTGCTTGGGTGTGTAGTTTGGGAAATGCTTTAGCAGACAATCAAACCCTAAATCGAATGATACAAACTCTTAAGTGCTGCCAGAGTTCAGAGGAGGGGCATATTGATGAGAAGTGGAGTAGAAGAGTTCCAGAAGCTCAAGCTCGGGCATCCTGATATTCTAGGGTCCGGGGCTGGGGTTGGGGTGGGGAGAGGGGTGTCGGTCCAGTATTGATGCCTCAAGTAATAACCTTCAGGAGCCAGGATAGCAGTAGCTGAGACTGGGAATCTTCCACCAACCAGGCCACATCTAGATATGATCTTGGTGTGGCCAATGCTGTGAAGGAACTGAGCATAGCGTGTTTCCCCAAGAGGTTGGGGATAATGTTTGTTTTGTTACAGTTGTTTTGTACAACTAGCTGTGTGACTCTGGGCAAGTCACTTAACCCCAATTGCCTAAAAACTAAAAAAGACAGAACAATGTTCTTGCTATGTCTTTAAAGTGACTGTGCTTTTGTAAAAGCTAATGGGTGTTAAGTGGTTAAATGGAACATGGTTGCTAGTCACTGTTGCCTAACAGTGGGGTGTGGGGGGGAGACACAGTCAGTGGGGGGTTAAGCCAATAGCATCAGAGAAGAGACACCTGAAACTGCTTGACAGTACCCCATAACCTGAGGGGCAGATAGATATAGCCTATCTGGCACTGAGAGAATGAACCCGGGTACACACTTGATACAAACTGAAACTACAAAAATAGTAAAAAAAACAAAAACAAAAACCCAAAAAACAAGCTCACAAATCCCAGGCTAAGACCCTTTGATCCACCACTCTTAATTTTACAGCTGAAGAAATTATGGATCAAAGAGTTGAAATAACTGGCCCAAAGTTGCAGAGGTCTTTTTGGTTGAACTGGAATTCGACACTAGGCCCTCTGAAATCAAGTCCAGAGCTTTTTTATATTTTTATATTACACTCTTTTGATCATAGTCATAGCTGAGGAAAATCATCCTGGTAAAAGTCTTGAGGATGTGTTGGAGTTCGGGAACGCTAGAATCAGAGAAGTCAACGAGGAGGGCTTTTGTGGACATCTCCATGAATGGCGATTAGAGTTTGGACTTAGGGCAGTTGCAATGGGATTGGGGTTAAGGTGAGGGCACAGTAAGTATTGGAAAGAAATGAATACTTGGTGACATTTGGTGATGGACCAGATATGGAAAGGTGCTTGTCAGAAATGAGCTAAAGATTGAGTTCAGAGTTTGGGGTCTAATTAGGAGGATCAATGGTGACATTGACAGAGACAGGAACTTAATGAAGAGGGATGAGGTCTAGAGATAAGTTTGGTTTTGAACATGTTGAATTTTTGGTGTCAGAGGAATTTCTAAGTGCAGATATCCAGAAAGCTGTGGAAGAAATGGGGTTGGAATATGGGGGAGAGGACTGGATGTAGAAAATTAGGTGTCATTAGAGGGATAATTGAATCTAGGGAAACGAAAGCTGTGAGGAAAATGGAAAAGCAAGACAGAACTGTGAAACAGTATCACTTTTCCTTCTCCTTCTAAAAGTGTACAAAATATGATTCACTTTATTGGCCAAATTCCTTAGTGTCCACTTTGGTAGACTCATTCTGGTTCTTCTCCTTTTTCACAAACTGTACAACTAATAACTATATTATTCGAACCCCTGCTCTGGTCAGAAGGTGTGGGTCACTGTACCGTCTCCTAAGGGAGATCGTGCTCCGACCCAGGTTCATTATAGGAGTACCCAACCACCCAAAAGATGGGTCAGACTCCCTTTTCGGCATTATAGCCTTACTTTGGCAAAAGAAGCGCTAAACACAATAGGCTCTCAGCAGCGTACGTTGACAGACTTAAAACAGGATTCAGTAACTTAGAACTACTATTATACTTAGCTTGCATTGATATAAACTTCATAAACATAATTAAAAAAAAAAACTCTTCTACGCAGTGGATAGAGCACCAGCCCTGGATTCAGGAGGACCCGAGTTCAAATACGACCTTAGAAACATAACACTCACTAGCTGTGTGACTCTGGGCAAGTCACTTCACCCCAACTGCCTCACCAACCCACCCCCCAAAAAAACCCTCTTCTTCGAGATTGATACTTAAAACATTAAGACCTGACGTTGTTTGCAGTGCTGCTGAAAAAGCATTTTATATTTCACCTTTGCTCTGAACTATCTCCGTCAAAGTCTGTGTCTTCCGGCTAGCCAATGCCAGGGCTCGGAGTTCCTCTGGCTGGTGGTCTTTTTCTTCAAGAGTTGCTAGGTACTCCTCTCAAAGTGCAACCAGCACTTTGGGTAAACCCCACCAAGGGCCCAGGATGTCTGAACCTTTGCAACTCACAAGGTTGCTTCTAAGACTGGACACGTTGTATCTCAGGATTGCTGTTCTATCACTGATACCCAGGAAAAGAAATGCAAAATGGAAAATAAAGCTGGGGGACGAAGCAAGCACATATAAAGCATCTATGTGCCAGGCACGGTGCTAAGAGCTTTACAACTATTACCTCATTTGATCCTCAGAACAATCCTGGGAGACAGGTGATATTATTATCCCTATTTTACATTTGAAGAAACAGGCAGACTGAGGTGAAGTGACTTGCCTAGAGTCACCTAGCTAATAAATGTTTGAGGCAGAACTTGAATTCAGGTCTTCCTGACTCAAGGCACAGTGCTCTACCTAGTTTGCCACCCTAGCTGTCTCAAAGTCTGTCTCAGCTTTCTTAGCCAAATGCCCCCTCCAGTTAGCTGCTAAGTGAGAACAGTCACCTTTTCTGTGGGGTGGGAGAAAGAAAGTCATCCTCTCCCTCCCCCCCAGGAATAGACTCAAATAGACATGACGTGATCTGCAGCTGGAAAGAGAAAGAGATCAAGGGAGGGTCACTCTCTTTTAAAGGCCCACTGAGCTCGGTGGCAAATGAAGATCTCCTTCAAGGATGAGTCATACTTGGCTGGCTGGAAGCTTTGTCATCCTTGAAGTGCCAAGCCTTTTGATACATATAGGGAGTGCTTTAAGGTTATAGAGTGCGTTTAAAAATTTTTCGCATTTATTCCTCACAGTGACTGCAAAGAATCCCTATTTTATTGGTAAAGGTAAGTGACTTGCCTATGGTCACACAACTCATGGCAGAAAAGACAAGCCTTAAACAAAGGTTTTCCAAATCAAAGGCCAGAAACCTTTTCACTGCTGCACTGAATCATGTGACCATTCTAGCACAGAGAGAAACTTATGTTCTAGACTGAAAGGCTGTGCTTCTGTACTATGTGAGGTTGGTAGGAGAGATGCACTAGGCTTGTGGGTGAGCCCTGCCTCTGATATTTACTAACTGTGAAAACAAGGGCTGATAACTTAAACTCTGAGTCTCAGCTAAACTGCAGATAATGCTTAAATTTCCCAGGCTGGTTGTGAGGGTCAAATCATGGGATCTACTTGATTCTGGAAACCTTTGAAACCCCAGGCATAGCAGAGAGGCATTTGGGGGTAATCATAATTATGTGACTATGGCTTAAGCCCCGTCCAGTGCATTCTGAATCAATAGACCAGGCAAGAATTGTAAATCAAATAACAAATCACCTAATTAGGACACAATAGCAAAGTGAATAAGGGAAAATCAAGTAGCTGAATCATTCTTGCCCATAAACAAATGGGCTACCCCAGTGGTTTCAAACTCAAATAGGAACTGATCCTTATAGGAGGCATGCTTGACTTAGAAAACCACAAATTAACATTATCTATGTTGTATTTTTATTTAATTAAACCTCTCTCAATTCTGTCTTCATCTGACTTGGGCCACATTGGGGAGTTTTGTGGGCTGCCTGGGAACACCTCTGGGTTGCATTATCCCATGAGCTCCCACACCTAAGAGAAAGAAAATGCATCTTGGAAAACTGGTGTTCCTAGGTGAGGAAGGGGGTGCATCTTGGCTGGGACTCGTGGAATCAGAGGATAATAGATTTAGAAAAGGAAGGGACCGTCAAGACCGTCTAGTCCAACCCCTTCATTTTACAGATGGAGAAACTGAGGCCTAGAGAGGGTCAGGGACTTGACCAATGTCACACAGGAGCTAGGATTTGTGCCCAGGTTGTCTGACTCCAAATCTAACCTACCTTCCACTGAACCCATCTCTCAGCAACCATCTCTGCCTCAGGGTTCTGAGCTTTGTTTCAGTTCCAGAATCAATCAGTTGAAAAGTATTGGTTCAGCACTTGCCCCGTATGCCATGCGTAGGGCTAGGCACCAGGAACACTAAATGCAACAAATACAAAGAGCCCTAGTCTCAAGGAATTTACATCCCAAGGACTCCCCTGGCATGGGCAGATGCCACTCTTTCTTGTCTCCAAAGCTACCTTTTGCTGCTTCTGAGCTTTGACTGTCCCTTCTGGAACTGGCGTCTATGGTGACTTCTCCTTCAAAGGGAATGTTACTGCCTTTTTGTGAGACGTGTGAAGTCATGCAAAACGTATTTCCATATTAGCCATGTTGCAAAAGAAAACACACAAAAGCAAGAAAAAAATGGGAAAAAAGTCTGTTTCAATGTGCACTCAGAATCCATCAATTCTCCCTCTGGAGATGGATAGCATTTTTCGTCATGGGTCCTTTGGAATTGTCTCAGATAGTTGTCTTGAACAGAGTGGCGAAGTAATGAACGCCTTTTCAAAAAAAATTTTTTAAGACCTATAGCAAATCTGGATGACATATGGAAGGGTTACTCAGGCAGGTATTAAAATGTTCCACATTCTACCCTCCTCCCCACTCACAGAAAGGCCCCCCCCAAGTACTGACTCTTGACTAGGTCAAGCAGACTCAGCTCTTTCCTCTTTCCTGTCTCAGAGGCCAGGCTGTGTGCACGGTCCTGCTACGTGATCCTCATTTCCTTCTGTCTTTGAGAAGTTGGCTCTGATCACTGCTTTTTGTTCTCCAGTTCAGCTCCCATCACACCTCCAACAGAGAGTGCCCAGGCCATACAAACTGCCTTGGTGTGTAACTAGGTTTTGAGGAGACAATTAGGGGCACCCGAGGGTGAGGGTTGGAACTGGAAACTTTTGCCCTACATTCGTCCAATTGTGGCAAAAAAAAAAGTACCTGTCCTCTTTACAAATGTTTGGTAAACTTTAATATACTCTATAAATTTCAGCTTATTGTTGTTGTTTATAGAGTACTTTACTTTGACTTGGGGGTTTGCTCAATAAATGTTCATTGCTGAAGATGATAACCTCAAACAGACTGCAGGGTCAGCTAAAGCATGTGTGTTTTGGGGGGTGGGGAGGCAGAAATTCACTACGGTTTTTTGTTTGTTTGGTTGGTTTTTTTTTTTTTGGTCCTTTGATGCCTTCCAGGTAACTTCCCCTGGCTCTTTAAATTCTGATCAGGAGCTCCTTCACTAATTCAGTCCTCTTTAAGAAAAGTGGGATGAAACTAGATGACTTCTGAGATCCCTTCCACTTGTAAAGTTCCACGTTTTAATGATTAGCAGATAATTTTAGTACTCTTTTCCTTACAGAAGCACTCAGGAAGCAACCCAAAATGTCTTGATTAGACATCACTTCTCTAAGACAGGAACCTAAATGTCTTAGAGATCACTTCTCCTCTAAGACGTAGGAACCTAGGCAAAACAGGAGAAAGGCCCAGAGAGAAGCTGAATAGCTGGTGATCTGGAGGTTAATTCCTCACTGGTTTGGAAGATACCATCCCCATAAATGGAAGCGCTGGTGGTAGTGTTATTTTTGCTAGGGCTCCAGGACTTAAATGGAATTAAGTTCTCTTGTGGAGATGGAGAAGGGAGGAGAAGGAGGGGCCCTGCGCTCTGACTTGGCAGTGTGTGTACTAGAGGTCCAAGTTCAGATTTGCTTGCAGTCACTTCAATCTTTTCTCTCCACACAATGAGGCTGTTGTGCATCCAGAGCCTGGGAGAACACAACTGCATTTCTGCAACATTGATGGGCAGTGTCCTCTTGAACCCGTGAGGTCATGCTCTGGGAGACATCCAGTGGGGTACAAAGGCTTCAACTACAGATCTTTAAGGTGAACATTTTCTAGAGAGCCAAGTGTTAGTGATCCTTAGAACTACCCACCCATCAATTCCCCTGACTCAATGGAAAAATCCTGATTGGACGAGTGTCTTAGCTAATATTTCTTACTTCCATTCTCTTCTTACACACACACACACACACACACACACACATATTCATGTACATATATGCACATATATATATATATATAAATCATTTTAATTATGGTTAAGTTTTTTAGCACTTCCACTAAAGTAGTTTTCCAATACCTTTCCTCCATGTAGAAGAGACCCTGGGGACTCAAAGGTTATACCAGGGGACTGAAATTGTGGTGGAGCTACTAAACTGGAAAGGCTTCCAATATGGGTTAGTACTGATCACCACCCTCAAATCATTCTAGGTTATAGTGATCTAGATGCTAATCTTAGAGGACCATGAAACTGTTGTATATTACTCTGACCTTGCTTGCAACTTTTATTCATGTCTCTTGAAAATCTGAGTTGGTCAAGGAAGTCTCTTTAGACAGCTCTTCCTTCTCCTTTTCATTGGGCAGAGAAGGGAATAAGCATTTAATTAGTATCTGCTGTGTGTCAGGCACTGTTCTGTGATTTTGAAAAAAATTGTCTTATTAGGGGTATTGTATTTTTTGCCTTCTTAATGGGTGGGAATGGAGGGAGGAAAAGAATTTAGAACTAAAAAATTTTTTAAAAAGTCCTCCTATGATCCTCATAACAACCCTGTGAGGTAGGTGCTTTTATTCTCCCCAATTTACAGCTGAAGAAACTGAGGCAAACAGAGACTAAGTGACTTGTCCAGGGTCACATAGCTAGTAAATGTCTGAGGCTGAACTTCTTGGCCCAGGGTTCTATCCATTGTGCCGCCAGACGCGTCAATGAAATAACTTTTGTTTATGTCTTCAGAATTTTATTCTCCAAAGCTCCTGGTTCCTCTTGGGTTCACATTCCTTCCCTCATCTCTGACATTAGACCTTTGGATTATAACTATTCATCTTTTTTCTCTCCATACTCTGAAATCTGTTCTCCCCAAACAAAATTTGCACATTAAAGTATGCCCAGTTGGCCTTTCCTTCTCTGGGATGAAGCGGTCACTTGTCCCCCAAGTTCTTAACATTTTTACTTTGGGAGCCAGTCCTTTCTTGTTGGTTAGAATCAAGTCCGGAGTAACAGTTCTCGTTATCGTTTGCTTCAGCCTTTGAAGAGTGGAATTACCATTAAGGCAAATCATGAATTTCTCAGCTGCTTTGATTTTGGAAGAGAAAACGTTCTTGCAGATGTCTGCTTCATTGGCGTTTCCCCATCCCCATAACATCCTGCCTCCTCCGTACCAGATGTGTGACCTGTTTCCCAACCTCCTCAACTAATTCCTTCTCCTGTCTAGGTGATGTGATGAAATTTGTCACTTCTGTTTCTTTAATCTACCCTCCTCTAGATATGTTCCCTCTACTCCCCAGCTATATCTTTTCTGTGCCTTCTACGTAACATATATTCTTCTGGACTCATCTTTCAGTTACGAATCCCCTCCAGGTGTCATCACATATTTGTGAGGTATTGAAGTTGATTTTGAGAAGGTAGGGGGCCACGCGCTGTTCCTAGTTTAATTTCATATAGGACCACGGACTGAAACGCACCTGATTCTGAGTGCCCCTGCTGCTCTGTGCCTGCTGCTTGTCGACTTCAATTAAATGCTTTCTGAAACTGCTCTGGCCTTATCTATCTTTGGGAAAAACTTCTAGAGCAGAGTTGAAAACTCAGCTCGGCCTCTGTGTGAAGAACGTTTTGTGTTTATTTCTAGGACAGCCTGGGTCCTGGGGAAGTTTTGTGAAAGGAAGCCGCCCATGGGGCGTAAGTCATCTAGTGGTGGGTGAATACAGTGGCCGTGTCTCTGAATCTCCTCTCTGGGGGAAACCCTTATTGCATTCTTGTTCTAGTGGCTGAAAATTTTCTTTTTTCAGGGACTATCTGTTAGCTTCCTGTTCTGGTTGCCAGCTGCCCAACGGGTGACTGTGAAAGAATGGGAATGCTCCCACAAGCTGCCTGTGTGCCTCTCCCTCATTAGGTTAGAGTTTCATCAAGTGTATTTTCCCCAAGGCTTATTCCACAGCTCTATTCCCGTGGCAGGGTCTATACTGCTTTCCCCTGTGGACCTCATCCTTTCCACCTGGGTCATTATTCAAGTCAGGAAAGAGTTGGCTTCCTCTCTGAAGGCCTTCAGAGAACAGATGATTGGGGAGGAAGAATATAGCAGAAACTGATCAATTATAGTAACCAGATACTGAGCACGGGACAATGAGCACCTTTAAACCAAAGAAGGAAATTGGTGCTGCCTCTGGGAGTTTATAATGAAAGAATATAAACACATTAAAAACACTGACATGTCTATGCAACCCCCACCCCTCCTTAATGCAAATATAAGCCCAATGCTCTGCCAGTAGTACCCTAGGACTGAGTGGTTTTCCAGACCTGGAATTTTTAAAAGAAGTCCCTCTCTAAGGAAAGGAGGGAAAATAGTTGCAGTGAGGCTATAGCAGCAGGTGCAGGGGAGAAAGGATTTAACAAGTAGTGCTGCCACGAAGGACTGGTGAGACCTGGGTTGGGTTCATAAGTGGAAAGAATAGTTTGGGCTGTGATTTAATGAGTATGGAGAGGAGAGGACTGAGGACTCAGCCGAGACAACAATAAAAAGTGGAAAGGAGCCTCTGAAGTCAGTTCAAATCTGACCTTCTACCTTTACTAGCTGTGACCCTGGGTGAGTCACTTCATCTCTGCCTGCCTCAGTTTCCTCAACTGTAAAAATGAGGATAATAATAGCAAATACTTTCCAGGGTTGTCTTGAGGATCAAATGAGATAATACTCATAAAACACTTAGCACATTGCCTGATATATATTAGGTGCTTAATAAATAAATACAAATAAATAATGGGGCAGACAACATGTAAATATGTAAGTATGTATAAGAAACATACAGAGTTAGAGGGGAGGTTATCTTAAAGGGGAATAGGAGGATTTTCTATTTGATCCTGGAGGGAATAGGGAGCCATCAGAGTTTATGGAAAAGTGGGGTGACGCGGTCATACCTATGTTTTAGGCAAGTTGCTTTGGTAGCCGAGGGAAAGGATGGATCGGAGAGGGGACAGACCTGAGTCAGGGAGAACCCTTCGGAGCTACTGCAGTTGTCTGGGGATGAGGTGAGAAGGGCTTTGACCAGGCTGTTGATATTGTGAGTGGAGTAGGGGGGACCTATTTGAGTGAAGTCGTAGAGGAAGAACAGGACACGATGTTGGCGAGGCAGGGTGAGTGTGAATCGAAGACGTATGTGAGGTTGCAAGCCTGAGTGACTCGGGCCACGGTGAAGTCCTCGACAAGAATAGGAAAGTTAAGAAGAGTTTGGGACAAAGATGGTGATGGACATGCATAGTTTGAGGTGCCTGAGACCGGGGGTGTTATCAGAATAAAGGACCCACCCCTGCTGTCAAGTATTTAAAAAATAAAGAAAGGAAATTTGTGTACCTCGTATGCACAGAAACCCAGCGTTTTGCATAATTTGTGTGCTTTTATTCAGGCAGTAACGACTGCTTGACCACAAATCCTCTTTCTACCCTGAGATCAGCTGTGCTGGGACGGAGGGAGGGTGTTTGTTTTTCATAGCGACAGTGGGCTCCCTGTCCCTGAGCAAGCACAGAGTCCTACTGATTCTCGCTCTGCAGCATAGGTAGTCTGAGCAAATAGGGCCACCCACAACCACACAGGCAGGTTGGGTTTCAGCTGCCACTGCACCTTGCTGGCAATGTGTCAGCCTTTTGCAGCCTCGCTGGGATGTGGGCATTGTAGGAGGTCCCTTCCTGGGGCCTGCTGCTTTCAGATCAGCTCTCTCTGCCCTTCTCAGAGAAAGCAGAGGTCACGGCAGCAAGCAGGCCGATATCGAATTTCGTAGGAAGGTCTTTTGAGTCCGTTTAGTTTTGTACAATGGTGTCACGGGCAGACTGGTATCTGGTAGAATGACTTGCATGAGGAACCTTTCCCCTTTCCCAGGGCCTAGTGTGTGTCACCATTTAAGAGTAAAAGGATTCAGCTTATACCACAAGAGCAGCATTTAGAGAAAAGCACAGACTTAGACGGGGGGATTGGCCAGAACAAAAACAGTACCTTTCCCTTGAAGTATTGTTATCATCATTTATTTTTTTGGGGGGGGGAGGATAGATTACAAATGAGATTTTCTTAGATTTTTTCAGTGCACGCTGTGTCCTTAATGATAAGGTACATGAATTGATCTTGTTTGCATTTCTTTTTTCAACCTCCATAGAAAAACGGGAAGGTGTTACTAGTCAGGTAGTACTTTAGCCAGTTGGTTTCTGGGAATAAACAGCAACCGTGGGCACAAGCTCAAGACCATCTGATCAGAGACAATGATCCAGATTTCTCCGGTGTTGAAGATCTTCTCTGATTGGCTGGTTGGTATCTTAGGAAGCCCCGTTAATGCAGGCCGCAGCCAGGATAATAAATATAACTGATAATAAAAGTAGCTGACATTTATATTGTGCCTTAACGGTTGGGGAATGCTTAATTTGGTAAGCTTATAGCATCATAGATTTAGGGCTAAAAAAGAATCTCAGAGGTCATCTGGCACAGGACCTACCCAGGTGGTATATCCTACCCAACTGTAAAGGACTGAGTGCTTCCATGCATTGTAGCCACAGCTTTACGTGGGTACCAAGAAGGCAGAAGCAGGATGAGCAGCACTGGGTGGGCAGGGGCTGGGAAAGGGGGAGGAGTTCACTGGCTGAGCCTCAAGTTGGCTCTATCTCTCCCTGTGCCAGGTGCCTTCCTCCGCACAGGTGTGAGACGGACTTCCTAGGTCTAGGGCCCACATTCCTTTCAGTCTCTCTATCTACGCGTGGATGAGATCTGTCTTTTGCCTCTCAGTGCCTCAGTTGGGTTCATTCTGGTCCAGCCAAAAGGGATAATTTGTTTGACTCATGTCACTCAGTCAGTCAATGAGCATTTATGAAGCACCTACTATGTACCGGGCACTGTGCTAAGCACTGAGGATACAAAGAAAGACAAAAAAAAAAGTTAATGTTTGTGCTCATCCCAGGTGTTGTATATTTCCAGTTCACACACGACTCACTACTACAACCTGAAACTGAGAGCGACCCTTGGTTCTGTTTGTCCTTCCATGTAAAGACCTCTGCAAATTCCTTGCCTCCTACAGTCAGCCAGTTAGCCTTTGGTTGAAGACCTCTGGTGACAGGGAATTCTCAGAAGTAGTGACCCATTCCATTTTTGGACAGCTGTGTAAGGAAGCATTTCCCTGTGCTGAGCCAAAAACTCTCTTCTTATCACTTCTACCCTTTGTCCTAATTCTTCCCCATTGTGGTCAACAATTAGTTTAATCCCTCTTCCCAAGGATGTCCTTTCAGATATTTAAACATTGCTGGTGTGTGTGTCTTTACTAAATCTTTTCTTCTCCAAGCTAAAACACCCCTAGTTCTTTGAATTGATTCTCCTGTGTCATGATCTTGAGATGTGTCACTAAACTTCATCGTCCTCATCTACATACATGTCCTTCCAAAGATGTGATGGCCAGAACTGGCTTCGTCACTGAGGTACTGTAGGCAGTATTCTGGATGCGGTCTGACCAGGGCAGAGTCCTCCAGAGCCGTCACCTTCCTTGGGCTGGGCATTCTACTGGCCCTTCTGTGAATGAAGCCTGAGGTCACCCTGGATCTTTTGGCTGCCATATCCCATTGCCCCAGGGCTCGGAAAAGTAGCAGTCAGTTTCTAAAAGTATCTCATTTATAGCTTAGGGAACAGGTGAGTGACAAGAATCTCTCTAATATTCTTCATGATATGTAAGCCAAGAGATCTATTTCTTCTCCTCTCTTTTCCTCTCAGAGCTTTCTATTCTAAGACCCAATGAATGAGAAGTGAGTCAGATATTTACCAACTGCCCACCAATTGAGCAACAGAATGGCTATCACTTGCTTGAGTGGTGTCCCTGAACTCACTGCTGATAACCGTGGAAACCACTCACCAAGGAGGAGACAATAACCTCGATGATCTTTGCTCAGGACCTTGTAGCCAATACTTTTTCTCCGGTGCCTAGAGAAATCCGATGAGGGGATAGAATCCTCAGGCCTGGGGAAAGGATGAACTGATTGGTCTCTGAGAAGTACTCTTCAGTCTGACAGTGTCTTTCCATATTGTGTGGCTAGTTAACATAAGTTTGGTTTCTCACTGGCTGTTAAACACTGCTTTAAGGATTGTTTGTAATAATAGCTAACATTTATATTACACCTACTTTGTGTTGGTTGCTTTACAAACATTAGCTCATTTTATCCTCGTAACCCTCAGAGCAATATTCTCCCCATTTTACAGTTGAGGAAACTGAGGCAGACAGAGGTTAAGTGACTTGCCTAGGGTCACACAGAGCTAGTCTGAGGCTGTATTTGAACTCAGGTCTTTCTGACTCCTAGGTAGCTGGGTAACGCAGTGGTTAGAGTGCCTTGCCTGGAGTCAGGAAGACTCATCTTCCTGAGCTCAAATCCAGCCTCTGACACTTACTAGCCATGTGACCCTGGGCAAGTCACTTAACCCAGTTCTCCTCAGTTTCTTCTTCTGCCAAATGAGCTGGAGAAAGAAATGACAAACCACTCCAGTATCTTTGCCAAGAAAATCCCAAATGGGGTCACTGAAATGACTGAATAATGACAGCTCCAGGCCTGGTACTTTATCCATTGTGCCACCTTCATTCTTGGTCCTTGAGTTACCGCCTTGGGTACCACCCTGTCCCTCCATGAGAGTCTCTAGGAGAAGATCTCAGCAGGTAAATGACCTCTTGTGCTCACACTGTGTCCATTGGAAGTCTTGCCACTGACAGAATGAACAGATGAACCAGACACAGCCCCTTGGGAGCTCTGAGCAGACCTTGGGGGTGGCAGTGACTGTGTAACAGAACAACCTAGCTCATCTCCTTTCTGCTCAGTGAGGCAGATCGTCAGGATGGAAGACTCTAGTTGGCCTCAGAAATTCTTGTCTGGGGAATTTTTGTGCTGGACAGGCAGCATGAGTGTAGTAGTAACCTTTAAAGCCGTAGAATCCGAAGGCAAAAAGACCTGGGTTCAGATCATGATTCTGATACCTCTGAGCTGTGTGACCATGGGTGAGTTTCTTAACCTCTCTGAGCCTTGGTCTTCTCATCTGTAAAATGAGGGGATTCAGCCAGGTGGCCAAAAAGCTGCCTTCCAGCTCTAAATCCTGATGATCCTGAGACTGAGAGAAACAATTTTAAATATTTCTCAGAGTATCTCATTACCTGGCTGCATTAGGAGACTGTTGATTTCCTTAATCTCTGGCTGGAAAGAATGTATGAGTGACATTAATACAGTCACTTAATGGGAGCATTTAGAGGAGGTGCAGGAATGGGGTCATTTTCCTTTGATGAAGGCCGCCCCAAGGTGTAGTTACTGGAGAAAGCAAAGGAACTCTCAAGTCCCTTCAGCAACATTAACTACAGGAGAAGCCAATGCTAACAAAGTAAAAAAAAAAAATCCTTATCTGCAATTTAGACCCCCTTTTCTGCATAACATTTTATTTTTTTTTTTTAAGATTAGTTTTTCTCAGTATTGTCTGAGTTTATATGGAGAATGGTTCTTGGTTGATCAGATGCCAGATTTTAGGAGCAATCAATGACAAGTCATTTAGACTCTCTGATTCTCAGTTTCCTCATCTGTAAAAAGAGAGAATTGGATTACATGGTGTCCAAGATCCTTTCCAATTCAGTCTTTGAGCCTATGATCCTATGGTTTATGACTAAGTCTTGGAGGGGGGCTTTGGGAGAAGGACAAGAGAAGGCTTTCTACAGAGAAAAAAAATATGGAGACTGGAATTCAACAGAACAGATTCTCTGTGGTTTCAGTTATAGTGGGGAGACTTGTCTGTGAGTAAGAGAGAGAAAAGGAGGTGATCAGAAAGTGTTTAGAGGCATGTTTGTGTCTTGTAGAAGACTACTCAGGTGGCTAGAGGAGCTCTAGTTTGCAAGTCTAATTTGTTTTATTTATCCTTACATTTTATTCCTGAATTCTTAACTGTAAAGGAAGCAAAATTCACAGTCAGAAGTTCAATCCAGTTGTGAATTGGACCCATGGCCCTTTCTGAACAATGCCTCTCTGAAAGGTGCCCAGGGGACTAGCCATTCTTCTTTCTCTGAGAGCTTTGTTGTCTCAGGACTATGCACAAAGTTACTACAAGAAGACAACTTTGGAGGAACCTTTGGAAACCACTGCTGTCCATTAATCATCTCACAGTGTCTGCCCAGAATCAGGTTGCCTTATTATGGCAGGCCTCCGGGATATGAGCTGTCAAGCAAACTGGAAATTCACTGGCTTGGCAGAGTGGCCTAGGCCACAGAGAGCCTCATTCTAAAAGTCTAGGACCTAGAACCTGCTTAGATAAGTAGTACCTAGAGGTTGAACATTTGGATTTGGGAAGGCCTCAGTGGAGAGCTGGAGAACATTGGTAGCTAGTAGTGAGAAGAGCTGGGCTGAGAAAATATATGATTCTGGTATCAAGGTCAGCTTCTTAATGGAGAGAGAGATTGGATATCCAAGTCAGTGGGTCTGGCTGTAGACCAGCTCCTAGAGAGCAGAAGGTTATCAGAATGCTTTCCTAGATTCAGGACAAGTCCTAAACAGCAGGCATCTTCTACAAGTGGAAAAAAACGGTCAGCCAGACTGAGGGGAAACTGGCCTTGTCTTTATCAGCTAGTTCTGATCTTTGTCATTCAGTGAGCAATGAGTCAAAACAGAAGTAATGAATTAAATTCAGAAATATCAGAGCAGCTGCAAAGTTCAGAGTATGAAAGGTTCAAACAGTCACCATTTTCCAGTAAGAAAATCCAGAATCTTGTGTTTGGTGTACCATGACTGAGGAGAGTGGGAGGTGTGCAAATCTGGGTTCTAGTGGAGGAGGAGGAGGAGGAGATAGGTGATCCCAGGCCTTTTTTAAAAAAGCATTGTTCTGGGGCAGCGAGAGCACCGGTCCTGAAGTCAGGAGGAACTGAGTTCAAATCCAGCCTCAGACCAAACACTTGACACTTAACTAGCTGTGTGACCCTGGGCAAGTCACTTAACCCCAATTGCCTAAAAAAAAAAAAAGGCGTTGTTCCACTATCAGTTGCCAAAAACAAGGATGACATTTAGTCCTGGCTGGCCATGTTCAACCATGTGTAAGAATGGAGTAGGTCTTGGCTGCCATATTGTATTGTTGGCCTATACTGACTTTGCAGTTCACTAAGCCTCCAGATTTTTTTCCACATCTCATACTCGTAAAGGTGATATTGAAAAAAAAAAATCAAGTCTAGGACTTTATATTCATCCCTATTACATTTTGCCTTACTAGATTTGACTTTACATTCTAAGCTATCAGTATTGTTTTTCATTTTGAGTCCATCATCCAATACATTGGCTATACCATTTAATTTTATTTTTTCCTGAAAATTGATGAGTGCTATCTATACTATCATCTAAGTCTTTCATGAAAACATCAAATATATCAGAATCAAGGAAAAATCCTGTCCGACTTGACATCAGTCCATTAATGATCATTTATAAGGTCTGGTCATTCACCCAGTTCAGAGTTCAACCTAACTGCATGACTGATGAGTAAATGTCCCTTCTTTTATTCCAAAGGATAGTGTGACAAATGTAGCCAAATGCTTAGTGGCAATCTAGGTAAACTGTATCTAAAGCCTTCTCCTGATCCCCTAGTCTGGTAACCTTCTCACAAAAGGAAATGAGGTTAGTCTGGCATGAATTGTTTTGATGAAGTCATGTTGGCCTTTTGAGCTCATCCTTCATTTCTAGATGAATGTAATTCTCCAGATGTAGTCTGGTCAAGACAGAGCACATTGCAAACAAAAGCTTTCATTGTTCGGAACATTATGTTTCTATAAATTCCTTGAGGGAAGGGACTGCTTTTCATTTTTTGTTTTTGTATCACTAAAGCCTTGCATATTTTTGCTGCTGTTCAGTTGGGTTCCACTCTTTGTGACCCCATTTGGAGTTTTCTTGGCAAAGATGCTGGAGTGGTTTGCCATTTCTTTCTCCAGCTCACTTTACAAATGAGGAAACGGAGGCGAACAGGGTGAAGTGACTTGCCCAGGGTCATACAACTAGTAAGTATCTGAGGCCAGATTTGAGCTCAGGAAGTCTTCCTGACTCCAGACCTAGCACACTTATCTACTGTGCCACCAAGCTGCAGTAGGTACTTAATAAAAGTTTGTTGAATTGAAATAATGTGCCTCATTATACTGTTGACTCATTTGGCTTCTAGTCTACTAATACTCCTATATCTTTAGCTATGCCTCCTCAACTTGTAGAGTTGGGGTTTTTTTTTATCCATATGTAAGACTTAATATTGAATCTTTTTCCAATTTCATTTGATTTGATTTAGTCCAAAATTCTATCTTGTTGAAATTCTGTTGGATACTGATTTGGTCTTTCAGCGGAGGTGTCAGACTTCACACCCACAGATGCTTGCTTTCCAGGAAAATTCCTGAGTGTGGCCTGAACCAGCAGACAACATAATTGGGAAATATTTAACAAAATAAACTAAAGTATAATACAAATGATGTTAATTTGTGGTTTTCTAAGTCATTACACAGCTAACAGGGATCCCTTTCTGTCTGAATTTGCCACGGCAGTAGCTGTAGCTGTTCGTCCCAGCTTTGTCTCACCCAGACTCTGGTGCTCATGCTCTGTCCACCTTCACCAGGAAAGCTGTGTGGAGCCATAGAATGGGCACTGTGGAGTGCTGACTCCCCTGGAGTCAGAGGAGCAGGGTTCAAATCCAACTTCTGGCACATATTCCTTGTATGACCTTGAAGAAGTAATGTAACCTCCCAGGGCATTAGTTGCTTCATCTATAAAATGAAGAAGCTTGTATTAGACTGTGAGCTGCTTGAAGACAGGGACCATCTTCTACCTTGCTTTGCATCTCCAACGTTTAGCGTGGTGCCTGGCACATAGTAGGCACTTCCTAAATGCTAATTGACTGACTGGCAGACTGAAGGTCTGGATGGCTTCTGAGGTCACTTCTAGCTCTGACTCTGCGGTCTATGCCGCTGATTAAAATGCTGAACTAGTAGTTTCCTGATGTCTCCAGAGGCCCTCTGGGGGCTTCTTCCGACTTGCCTGAGTCTCCTTGTTATCATAGCTCGTAGAGAAGTAATAATACTAGGTACAATGACTAACACTTTATATAGCACTTACTATGTGCCAGATATTATGCAAAGCATCTTATGATTATTTTCTCATGTGGTTCTCCCAACAATCCCAGGAGGTAAATACTGTTGTTACCCCTCCTTCTACGGAAGAGAAAACTGAGGCAAGCAGAAGTTAAGTGACTTGCCCAGGGTTACCCAGTTAGGGAGCATTGGAGACTTGGATTTGAACTCAGGTATTCCTGACTCTCAGGGCCCAGTGCTCTATTCATTGCAACACCTTGCTCCCCCTTTAGGGATAGGAATGAGGTCTCTAAGGGTTTACATGCTTAATACATGCCTAGAACACAAGACCAGAGAGCCAGGAGGACTGAAGAAAGGTTCTTTGGCTTTGTCTAACTCCAATGGATCTCTCATCTTGAAAGATGTTGTGTTTCTCAAAACTGATCTCTGAGAATTCACCTCAATTATATCGTTTCTAAATCTATCCAAGAAGTCTGCGCATGTGTCTGGAGTTGCATCCTTCTGTCAGTAGGCCAGGCATGAACAGGATGGTTTCATCAGTCGCTGAGAAACTGGAATGAGATTTCTTAGGTGGTGTCACGAGCTGTCCTTGGCAGAAAGTGGGTTGGTGGCCCATCTCTTCTTCCCCAAAGGCAGCATGGCCTCCTAGCTTCAGCTCTGTTCTTCTGGGATTTAATCACTTCCTAATATGCAAAAGCCCAATCTGTCAATTTTCTCAACCCCAGAGAGGAGAGAAGAGAGCCCTGGCCCCTCTCAGCAGAAGCTGTTGAAGAGAAAGAACATTTGGGTCCTAGGGCTTCAGCCGCAGTGCCGCTGTATGGGTTTCCCCAGAGCGAAGGCAAGGCCACCATAACCTCCTTCTTTGGGAAGGTCTTGTCCCTTCGGTGACTGAAATACTCTTCCAAGTTCACTAACCTGATTGTTTAAATTTAGAACAGGAAACAGATGCTAGACCAGTACGGAAGCTTCTGCAGAGAAGACGGAGGAGTTTGATGACAGCTTTGCCAAAGCTGATAAGCAGGGGCTGAGCAGTTTCTTTTGGCCTTTTCTGACTTGCTCTGGAGCCAGACGTCCCTGGGTGGCCTAGCTGGGCTCTTTCTGAGCTTCTACCTCATGATGGATGGGGAAGGATAATTTTTAAGTTAAGCCCTTTGGTGGCATATATTTTCCTTACCTTCTTAACTCTCAAACACTCAGACCATCTTTCTGCTGGGGCTAACTTTCTCATATAAGAACAAATGAATGAATGAAAAAGCATTTATTGAGCATTACTATGTGATAAATAAGCACTGGGAATACAGATATTAAAGCATTCTAATATAGGAAAGAAAACCACAAACATAGGGTTGTGGTGGCCAGAGAGAGGCATTTTGGTCCAGAGAGTTATAGGAATGGTGGGAGTAGATAGATACAGCCTTCTCAGGAGCACGGGCAGAGTTGATTTATTCATGGTTTAAGGACTGGAGGGGTTGCTGGTAGTGAGAGTATGAGCTTGGAAACAAAGCTGATTGTTGTTGTTGTGTTTTGGTGAGGCAATTGGGGTTTAGTGACTTGCCTAAGGTCACATAGCTCGTGTCAAGTATCTGAGGCCAAATTTGAATTCAGGTCTTCTTGACTCCAGGGCCAGTACTCTCTCTCCACTGTGCCAGCTAGCTGCCCCTACAAAGCTGTTGTTGAGATGATAGCCACATAGTAGGAAGGGAATGAAATGTGGCTAGGGCCTGCCTGCCTGGGCCAGGTGAGGCAGTCATCAAGCAGGATATGGAGAAATTTCCAAAGGTGAAAAGTTTAAAATCCTCTAAGACATGGTGTCAGAGGTACACTAGCAAAGCTTTTGTTGAGAAGATGTCTCAGGCGTGGGCGATCAGAGAACACTGGCAGGGCAGTTGGCGCATGGAACGACCCAAAGGTTGAAGAATCACACTATGGTACGGTGAACAGATCAGAAGAGTTGGAGCCAAGATGACCTGGCTTCAGACCCTCCCTCCCACGTTTGCTAGATGGGCAAGCCACTTTACTTTTCTGAGCCTCAGTTTCCTCATCTATAAAAATGAAGGGGCTGGTGTCTTCCAGTTCTGCATTAAGATCCTATGTATGAGGCCATGGTGGGATGGCACTGGCCAAGTCGAAGGTGCTTGATGCTCCAGTCCAGACCTATTTTAATTCTATGGGTTTGTTTCTGCTGGAGACACTACTTTCAACTGTGTCATTTTCTGAGAGGAGAGGGTAGCCTGACGGACTGTCTGTACAACTGTAGCAAACAGAGACTACAGGTACACACCACTATCTGGTGGTGACCTCCTGACCAAAGGAATCATTTGGGCCGCCAAGATTTGACTTTTGGCATGCTCTCATTCTGAACAAGATGGGAGGTTAGGGGCTAGATTACAGCACACCTAGTTGGATCAGAAGTGGTTGAATGACTGGCCTTGGAGAGTAGTTATAGGTTGGCTGATTTTAACTTGGCATTTTGTTAATGGTTGTGACCTGCCAACATCATTGTCTCTTGTGATGGCCCCAGAAGGGGACCATAATTCTATTCTCCATCCTAAGACAAACCAGATGCTATTTGGCCTGGCTCCCTCTCCTTCTTAATCACTACAACCAACCAGCTATGGCCAAATCACAGACTGTAGGGGCACGCCCCATGTCTTGAATCATGGGAAGGCTGGTCTCTACGTTTCAGAAAGTCCAGGAAGAGCGTGGCCTGGCTTTGCGTGCATCTCAGCATCCTTAGATTGTGTGCAAGAATGAATCATATCTCACTGCCTCCTTCTCCTGTGTCATTTTTGAGATAGAGGGTGATGAAATGTTGAGACTGTGGCTTCTGTGGGGGATGGGGATATTTCCTGCTTCATCAAAGAATAAGAATGCCTTAGGGAGACTGTGCTATGAGAAGGTCCCATCCAAAGTCAACCTCAGCGGCTTTCATCTCCCCAGAAGCCCAGCAGGAGTACCCCTAGTCCAACTGGAGAGCCGAACAACTCAACTCCAATTTTTACAAAGCTCCTACCCTCACCACACTCACACACACCAGCATGGTGGACATGTCCTCTTGAAAATATTATTCTTCAGAACCTGTGGGAGACTGACTTTGAGAGCCAACCTCAAGATGGGGTATGGGGTGCTCAGATCCTGGAAGGAAAAAATGCCCACTTTGTCCATCTTCTCTCCCTCGCATCAAATTACTGGCTTACAAGATGTAGCTATACAGATCTTGGCATGTGATTTTCTCATCACATCAGTGTTTTCTGTGCTTAGAATACCTTCCTTCCCCTGCTCTTCTCCCTCTTGAAATCCTATCCAAGTTTGAAAGTCTGGCTGAAATGGGCTAGCTGAAACGCCCCTTCTTCTGTGAAGACTTCCCTGATTCTACCACCCCTAAGCAATGACTTTTCCGGAATCCTTGGATCTCACCCAGCACCTTGCTCTCACCTCTCTATACGCTCATCAAGCAGTATGGCTATCCTCTTGCCTCTCTAGTCTGCACCGTCTCTCCTGATAATCTCAGCAGCTCCCATGGGTCCAGGGAACATTTCTAGGCAGAGTATGCCTCCCAAATCTACCCATCCGGCCCCATCTTGCACCATCACTATCAACTGCCTGCTAGATATCTCTGCCCAGATATCCTGCAGGACTTCAGTCTCAGTATGTCCAAAACAGAACCTGTTATATCTTCTCTCATTCCCTAACCTGCCTTTCAGACAAACTTCCCTATTTCTGTGGAGGACACCCCAATCCTAGTCACCAAGGTTCACAACCTTGGAATCATCCTAGACTTTTTCCTTTTTCATGCCCTCTCCAACCAGTCAGTTAACAAGTCTTAACGACTTTAGCTCCATGTTATATCTTGCATTTATTCCCTCCCCTCTATTCATGTGGCCACATCCAAGTTTAGGCCCCCATGATCTCTTACCTGGACTACTGCAATCATCTACTGGTTGGTCCTCCAAGGGTTCTTTCCTGGTCCTCCACCGCTGTTAACACTTTTCCCTCTAAGCTTGCCTTCTATCTACTGTATTTACATATATATATATATATATATATATATATATATATATGTATACACATATATATACATATACACATACATACACACACATAAACACAAACACACACACATACACACATACACAGAATATTGTCTTCCCCATTAGACTATAAGCTCATAGCAAGCAGGAGCTGGTTTTGTTTTCTCTTTGAATCCCCAGCACTTAGCAGAGTGCCTGGCACATAGTTAGTGCTCAAGAAAGATGCCTGTTGACTGATTGAATGATAAAGTACAGACTCCAGACCTTCCACCCATCCTGGTTGCCTCTACATTATAGCCAAATGGGCCAACTTACTACTCGTAGAACTTGACGCTTCATCTCTCACCTTCATGCCTTTGTGCAGGCTCAACTTTTATCCCGGGAATGCCGACTCCCTGCTCACCTTTGTCTACTGAAGGCCTAACTTCCTTTTTGGCTCAGCTCAAATCACCACCTGCAGGCTTCCTAGAGGAAGCCTTTTCTGATCCCCCTAAGGATTACTGCCTCTTCTGTCCTTGAATTTTCTTAAATTTTCTTATCTGATTACTAGTCATATTCCCCAGTAGAATGTCAACTCCTTTAACATATGAAGTGGTTTTGGGCGTGGAGGGGTGGGGAGGTGGGGAGGGTGTCTGTATCCTCACCAGCTAGCATAATTGCATGCAGTAGGTGCTTAATAAACATTTGCTCAATTTAATTGTGCATATATAATAAATTATAAGCTCTATGAGGACTGAGATAATGCCTTATCTAATCTTTCTGTCTTTCCTAGGGTTAGAAAAACACTTGATACACAATAGGTAATTAATAAATATTTATGGGATGAGTGATCAATCCATAAGACCTATATGGTGGCTGCTGAGTCCCAGCAGATCCTTTGTAGTTATGGTCAGAATCCAGGACCAGGTCTTAGGGAACGCACCTGTTCTCTCTTTAGATATGATATGGACAGGAGAAAAGCTAGTCCTGGGGATGCCATTCAGTTGAAAATAGAAGATTCTACCTTTTTTCTTTGGTATGACAAGGAATTAAAATGAGAAATGATCTCTAGAAAAAGAGCAGGCCTAAACCACCTCCACTTAGCTCTCTGATCTAGTAAGAGTTAACACAATAATCTTGGACTGGCCACAACAGAAGGAAGGAGGAAGGCACGATGGCAGCTGATCACTGACATAAAGTGAGGAAAGGGGGCTTATACCGCTATTGTGGGTCCCAGAAGATTTCTCTTGGGACTATCTTCCCTATTCTATTTCTGGCTCTGCAGAAGTTTCACCCTTTGTCCTCCTCATTAGGAGCTCTGAGATCTTCTTCCCCAGCCCCTTCCTTTCCCCCACCCCCCACCCCCCACCATCTACTAGGCCTCCCATGGCTCCCAGCAGATGTTTCCAGTTTGCAGATTGTCCAGAGTTCACATCAGTCATTTGTTCCACTTGCTCTGAAACAACGGGCAGTATTATTGGTAGGAAACAGAGAGGGTGCCAACTCTGGGGACAGCACAAAAAGCCCTAGTCATGGGCAATGGGCAGGAAGGGAGGCCAAACACCCGCTGTGATGGTACGTTCCGGTAGCCCTGATGCAAGTCATGGCTGCTGAAGCTTGAACCAGGCTCCCTTCTTGGCCTACCAGAAGGTGACAAGAGATGCATCTCTTTGGGCACAGGGGCAAGATACTTTTTGGTATGACTCAGGAGCACATGGAATGTCTGACTTGTATGAGGTGGGTGGGTCACAACTCTAGATCCACGTCCTGTTTGCTTGTGACCCACTGAACTGGAGCAATCCTCTCCACGCATTTGTTTTTCTGAAATGAGGAGAAACAGCCAGTAGTGGAATGAACCAATAGATTAATTAACAAGCATTTATTAAGCACCTCCTATGTGCCAGGCATCGTCCTAGGCACCGGGGTTACTAGGACAATGATCAAACAGTCCCTATGTTCAAGGAGATGGCTGTTCTATGGGGGTGATAATGTGTACATGCATAGTGATATACAAAACATACACAAAGTAAAGATGAGGTCACTTTGTGGAGGATGCTGGAGGGGTGGGGTAGGGTTTGAGGGCAGCCTTTCCATCAGGAAAAGCTTCAAATCAGAAAGTTGAGCTGAGCTTTGATGCCAAGTCAGGTTTCTGAGAGGCAGAGGCAAGGAGAAGTCTTTTCAGACACGGGAGAAGAGATGGGAGTTGGAGTTATATTGTATGAAGAATATCTAGAAGAATCCATTTTGGTTGGATCCTAGGTTCAAATAAGCAGGTTGGAGCCAGGCATTTGACCCTAGAGGCAATTAATGGGGAGCCCCTGGAGTTCATTGAATAAGGAAGTGACACCATCAGACCCATGCTTTAGGAAAATCATTTTGGCAGCTGTGTGGAGGATGGACCAGAGAGGGGAGAGACTTGAGGTCAGGGAGGTCAACCAGGAAGCTATTGATTTAGTCAAGGCAAGAGGTGATGAGGACCTGAATTAGCTTGGGGACTGGGTGAGCGGAGAGAAAGGGACACATAGGATCAAAATGGTGGAGGAAGAATTGACGAGACTCAGCAACTAAGTTGGATTTAAGTGGGGAGGGAGAATGTGGAGTCAAGGATGAGCCTGTGGTTTCGGGGAAAAGGGCATTTGGAGCTGAGGAAGGAGACAGCTATGCAGATTGAAGGCTATTATATGGCCCTATCCTTCAATAGCTCCCTTTCATGGCCATCCACTATCACCCTGGCTATACCTCAGAGGTGGCTGAATTCTGGTGGTGAGATTCAGGATGCTCTGTGTGGCCCCCTGGAAGAGAGGAGGAGGTGGTGAGAAGCTCAGCCTGGCTCCTTAGGGCCAAATCCTCTGCAAGGCTCTTCCCTCTAGTACTCTGACAGTATTGAAAACAAAGGGACTGGGGACAATCGGTGCCAATTCCATGGAAGAGTTAACATCTGGGAGAAGAATTATGGCTCTGAATGTCCCTTTGTCCACCGCTCCCTCCTCCTTGCCGAGGTGCCAGCAGCAGGCCTCTCTGGAGTGTCCACCCAGAGGCCCCGCCTGTGTTTCCTTGGCACCATTCGCAATATTGACATGTCACTCAGAAGCAAGGGGAAGTGCACACTTCCTGCCCAGCTACAGGGCAGGGATAGGAAGAGATGACTGACTTTCAACAAAGGCCTCTGGACACTTTCATTTTCTAAAGCCAGCAGCAGGAATGGGTCCTCTCCTTTGAGAGGCTGCCCATCAACCTAGGACTTGCCCGGCATGTGGCCTGACCAGATCTGGGCAGCACTGCCCCTTCCAGACCCAGGAAGCCTGTGTCTCACACTTTCAAGTGGAAACTAGCTCACCTAGTGTAACAACCACAGGCACACGGGAGCTCTGGTACAAGTGACTTTCTAAGGCAGGAGTTACAATGGCTTTAGCCTCGCCTTGGAGGATGAAATGCTCGTTCCACAGACAGTTACAACTCACGCATCTGCTATGTGGAAGTCACTGTGCTGAATGCATGAAAGATGCAAAGATGAATCATACAAATGCTGATAGCTTGTTTTTCTAGAGAGAAAATTTGAAGGGCTATAAAGTGCCTTCCTCCAAAGAACTCCAGGAGGTTGGTCAGTCAATCAACAAGCACTGATTATCCCCTTACTCTACGCCCAAGTTGAGCACTTGTACCTTTGTAATAACCTTTGTAATTCCTGATGTAAAAATAATACAAGAAGTAATTAAGAGAAATTTAGTTGAGGGGGAAGCAAAACCCTGCCCTGCAAACCTCAAGGAAATAGATTCTTGGACACCTGGAAACCACTGACCACGGCTAGGAGGTATGAATAGTGTCCCCATTTTGCAGATGAGGAAACTGAGGCTCAGAGTGGTAGAATAGCTTACCTACACAGTTAACGTCACAATCCCCTGCCTTTTAAGAGCTTAAAAGCTAGTAGAGGAGATAAGACATATAGAAACTAACTATAGTACCAATTATAACATAAGTGCACAGCAAAGGAGGTACAAAGGTCTTTGAGAAATAGGAGGAAGGTAGTAAGGGTCTGAAGCCAAATTTGAACTCAGGTCTTCCTGACTTTATCACTGAGCCCCCTAGCTATGGGGAATCTGGAAGCACTTCATGAAGCACGTGGCATCTGTGCTCAGAATCATAACTCACAGTTTTGGTGCCCAGGGCAATGAAATCAAGTCAATTCCACAAAAATGTATTAAGTACTTACTATGTGATGGGCATTAAGCTTAGCAGAGAATACAAATACAAGCAGAAAGAAAGATAGCTCCTGCCTTCAATGAACTTCCTTTCTAATTGTGGAAGACAACACATAAAAGTCAGCTGAAGTGGGGGGGTGGGGGATTGGGGAGGGAGAAACTCATGAAAGTATCCCGTAAGCACCCCCCGTGGGTACGTGGGGACACGGTAGAGAAAGTCCGGAGTGTAGCCCAGAGAACTATGAGACCAGGCTGGCTGAGTTGTCCTCCTTCAATGAAGGTTCTGAGAAGGAGGATTCATCTCATCAGAAGGAGAGCCAGAAAGCACTGAGGGTGCTTCCAATGTGTGGATTCCAGGGCTGAAGAGATTCCAGGATGAAGTGGTATCAGGACTATTAGTAGAGAAAATCTGGAGTGTAACTTGGTAAGGAAGAGCAGTTGTAATTCATGATGCAAAAATAATACAAGAAATAATTAAGAGAAATTCAATTGAGAGGGAGGGGAAATCCTGACAAACAGGCTCCTTCCCACCATCCCGTTGGGGGAGACCCTTGGACACTTAAACGCCACTGACCATGGTCAGGAAGACTATCCACCCAGGGAAATAGGGCAGGACTGGGCCTGGGAGCCTTATCTGAGGTGTGGCTGGAGTGGGGTGGGGCAAAGGGGGAGAGGAAGGGCTTTTGGTTGCTTCCAATTTTAACTAATTATTGTGTCTAAATAGGTGTTAAACTCAGCAGATTCTAGCTATGAAAAGACTGGGAGGACTGTCAAACACACAAAAGGAACAAATTTTAAAGCTGTAAAAATTTTTTCAGTTTGATCTTTTCGCATTATTTGCACACCATACATCCCAATGTCCTGGAGGTAAAGGCCAGATCTGACTTTGTGGAGAGATAAGGGTTGTGGCTAGAGGTAGATTAGATAGTGGGGGAGTGCTTTCCAAACGCCCGTTGGAAAAGTAAATCATGGCCTGTAGAGGGTCTCGAATATGAGGCTAAGGATTTGGGTTGGATTCCATTTCAGAGGCAGTGAAGAACCATTGAAGGTTTGGGGTGGATATCTGGGAGTAATATTATTCCATCTACTTGGGCCCATGGCTAAGGATGCGATGAAAAGGTGTCATTGGATATTGATGTTTCGAATATTGCCTTGAAAACTCCTCCCTAAAGGTCTCATTTCAGGGTTTGTCCCAGAACTTATTTCCCATCAGATTTCCTTGTGCTCGTCTAAGACTGAGCTTTCCAGATGTTAGTTCTCCTGAATCGCGTGTGGATTAAGCTTAACCCCAGTCTGGCCGGGGTCAGGACAGTCTAAATACAATTCTTTTATAGATGTGCATATTTAAAAATCACAACTGGGAGGGGGAGAGGGGGGCTCTGGATGTGTGGGAATCTAGGAGGAGATGATGGTGGGTAGCACTGGGGGCACTGAAGTTGTAAATTCAGGAAGTATCAGTCAAACCAACATCTACTGTACACAGGAGGCTGGGCTGTGAACTAGGGGAGATGCAAAGTTCAAATAAAATAGAGTCTCTGCTCTCCTGGAACTCAGTCTAGCACACGTAAAAAAATTAATTTTTAACACGGAATAATACACTGATAAGCATATGCAAGCAGAAAATGCTCCTTGGACTCCAAGGAGGAAAGGGGGAGATAATATCACAGAAAGGTTCGTGAAAGTAGGAGGCCATAATTGGAAGAGTAAGCTTTCCAAAGGTACAGGCAGAGAAGGGTGTTCTTGGTATAAGACTTAGAGCTCGAGGGATGTTGGAGGCCATCTCAATTGAAATCCCTCATTTTACAGGTGAGAAAACTGAGTCACAGAGCTACAAATGACTTGCCTAACACTTCCTAGATAGTAAAGTAGTGGAACTAAGATTAGAACCCAGTTTCTGCAATCCCAAATCGAGTTCTTTTTCCATGGTACAGTTCTGCTTCAAGGCAATCAATCAGTTTGAGCAAAGTCACAAAAGCAGAAAATTATGGGACACGTCTAGAAGATTTACTTGGGGTTTTTTAGAGGAACTGTGGGTTCAGAAAAATAGGAAAGCTTCTGAGAAAAAGGCAGCTCCGAGAAGTTGCTAGGGGCTATTTTGTCAAGAGAAGGAAGAGATTAGGGAAGTTGTGTAGGCAGAAACAGGGAAGGAAGGCGCTGAGTCAGTCAGTTTGGGTAACTGTAAGAACACTTCGGATCTGAGAATAAGGAATGTATCTGGGGCTGTCCATAAAGGACTTTGCTTCCTAGGTGAGCAAGGGAACATTTGACTCGGGCAGGATGAACTAGGGAAAAAACAACAGCAGCAAACTGCTTTAGAAGCCAGATCTGTATATGACCCCTGCCGAACCGAGTAATGTTCGGGACTGAGTATATGTAACTTGGCAAATTTTTGTAAACCAGTGTCCAGCTCTGTGGAATTCGGGAGTGGCAGGTGCAGTCCCTCTGATTGTTTGGGATACAGTTCAAAGAATGCCTAGGTCTTAGAGCACTGGGGGATGGACAGGAAGGTGTGAGCCAAGTGGACAAGACTTGAAAGGCACTGTCTCATGTACGGGTGAAGAGTCTGGGAATGAGAGCTACAAAACACAAGTCTAAACCCCAGAGGCCATCTGGTCCAAACGAAACTTGTAGAAGAATCCCATCTTTATTTGTCAACGATTGCCTTTTCTGCAAAACTTGCAGGGAGGAAAAACCCACTGTCTCCTGTCAAAGTCACTTTTGGGCCTCTCTAATCCCCCAGTCTTCCCGTTCTCCGTCCTCATCCTCATCCATATCCCCAGCAGCAAGCTCCAGTTAGCTGGCTAATATTTTAGAGTTTCAGTTTAAGATTCCATAAATCTCTTTTACTTTCTGGCTTATCAGGATTTGGGGTAAGTGCCTGCAGCAGAGAGTAGAAATAGGAACGTGATGCCATCTTGTGGCCAATGGTGGGAATAGCCTCATGGTAATCCCTTTTAATTTCCAAACTTCAATGGGGCAGTGAAGAGTTGAGGATGACACAGGTTTTGAGCCTGGGTGACTGGGAAGAGAATGGTGCTTTTTGCAAGCATAGGAAATTTGGGAAGAGAGGAGGGTTTTGGGGAAAAAATGAGCTCTGTCTTGAACAGGCTGGGTTTGAGATGCCTATGGAGAGATTCAATCTGAGATACACAAAAGGCAGTTAGTTGGTGATTCCAGACTGGAGCTCAGGGGAAAAGCTATGGCTGGTTATAAAGATCTGGAAATCATATGCATAAAGATTATCATTGAACCCATGGGATCTGATGAAATCACCAAATGAGATCACTTCCTCTTACAGAGATGTGCTGGAGCCAGCTCTAGCCAGCTTCAAGAATCCATTGTTTAATTTTCATTTTGAGCATCTACTCAGAAATGGGTAGTGGTACAAGTCAGGGCTTGATTTATTGCTTTGTTGATTGTCTAGACTTAAGAAAGTGTTAATAAGGAAGATTAAACTTAAAAGTGTGTGTATATATTCCCCTCCCTCCCATAGCCTAGTTGTTTTTACCAGCCCATCCCCACAGTTCTCTATAAACATTGCTTGAATTCAGCAGGATTCTAATAGAAGGCTGGGAGAAGGAAGTCATCACCAGAACCAAAGCCTGGTGACCAGAGGCTAATAATAATAATAATAATAGGCATTTATATAATGCTTTAAGGTTTACAATATGTTCTATATCCATTATCTCATTTGAGCGTTCTTATACCCCAGAATGGGTACCTCTTCCCCTCTGCCTGCCCCAAGGGATTGGGGGTGGGGTGGGATTGGTATGCTACTGTGAGTTGGACCAGACTCTCTTCCCTTCCCTCAAATTCCTTACACTTTGGGTTCTTTTCTTTTTTGCCACAACTCAGCCTTCATCATACATAAAGCAGGAATAAAAATAGCACCTATTTCAAAGGGTTATTATGAGGATCTAATCAGTGTAAATAAAAGTACTTTGCAAACCTTAAAATACCATGCAAATGTTAGCTACATTATTATTATTCTATACTGACCTGATTTCCCCTTCATCATTCTTTTTTTCAGGTTAGGAAGCAAGTCAAGCATTCCTTCTGAGCCTCTCTCTGGGTTTAGGGTAGAGAGAACCCATGGCATGAGGGAAGGGGCTGACACACCTGGAGTCAGCCCTGTAGTAGCTGTGAATGGTCCCCTTTCTTCTCAGGACAGGATTTCCTTCTAATTCAAGATTTTGTAACTCTCCTGTCTCTTTCCTAACTCTACCCAGAAAATGACTTACATCCAAGGTCCCCAGAATCTTTCCTGCCCTGTCCTTTTACTATCAAGTTTAAATGTAGTCATATTAAAGGCTCTGTGAGTCACTGGCCTCCTGATGATAACTGGAATTACTCTAGCGATACCCAATAGGGGCCAGTTAGGTGGTGCAGTGGGTAGAGCTCCAGGCCTGGCATTAGGAAGACCTGTTGCATGTTGAAGCAAAAGTCACCCAGTCTTTCTGAAGCTCAGTCTTCTTACTGGTAAAAAGACAAGGTTGAACCAGACAGTCTCTTAGGTATCTTCAGCTATTACATTTTCTGATTTTAAGGATGCCCTAAATACTTTTCTTGGACAGTTACGTGTCTCAGTAGGTAGAGTGCTGGACCTGGAGTCAGGAAGGCTCATCTTTCTGAGTTCAAATCAGGCGTCAGACACTTGCTAGCGATGTGACCCTGGGCAAGTCACTTAACCCTATTTGCCTCAGTTTCCTCATCTGTAAAATGAGATGGAGAAGAACACGGAAAACCACTCCAGTATCTTCACCAAGAAAACTTCCAATGGAGTCACGAAGAGTTGGACATGACTGAACAACAACAAGACACAACGTCCTAGGAAGAGGATTCCTTAGGACAGTGGCCAAAGAGGTCTCCATAGGAAGAATGCCTAGTAGCAATTTGAGAGCAGGGGCTGTGGGACCTCCATTTCTGTGACCTCAAAAGCCCTGACCTTGAAGACCAGGAAACTTAGGGATCTTAGAAAGAAAAAAAAGACTACATGTGTGTCTCCTCATTGCACGCAAGTGTGTGAAAACATGCTTCTTTAGCTTCCTCAAAACGGGGAAGTTAGAAAAAGGGGAGGATTGGGGGAGGTGTAAGATAATGAGTTCTGTTTGGGAAATGCTAAATTTATGATGCCTAGGGAATATCTAGTTGGAGATGTCCAATTACAGTTGGTGATATAGGACTGGAGTTCAGAGGAGAAACTAGGGCTAGATATATTGGTCTAGGATTCATCTTCATAGAGATAACAGGCTCTGATAAGATGACCAACAGAGAGCATATCAGAGAGAGGAGAGAAGTGGGCCCAGAAGAGACCCCTGGGGCCCACCCACCCATAGGGGGTGAGGGACTCAGATCATGATCCAGCAAAACAGACTGAGAAAAAACTGTTGTATAGGTAGCAGAAAAAAACTAAAGAGTGCCGTGGATATCCAGGGAGGATTTCCAATGCTATCGAGAGGTCAAGAAGGAAGAGGAATGAAAAGAGGTCATTTTCACTGGCAACCTTATCAATTGTGAGGCTCACTTAAGCAATTCAGTTAAGTAAAGAGGACAAAAGCCAGAATGAAGGAGGGTGAAAAGTGAGTGAGAGGAAAGTGGAAATGATATGTGTAGACAGATTTTTCAAGGAGTTTGGCTATGAAAGGGAAAGAGATATGGGACAATAGCTTGAGAGAATGGTAAGGTCAAATTTTCACATTACACAAAGCTGAGAGGGCTAGCTAATACAGATAGTGATGGAGTTAGCAGCCAAAATGATCTTGACAGGCCAGAACATTAGACCCGGTAAGATTATATTCAACAGAATCAAGTCTTTGATGTGGGTTCAAAACGTCAACACTGCCAGTTCAGCACGAAGGAGACACGGTTAGAAAAGAGCTTGTCAAAAAGAGGATCTTGGGGTTTTGGTGGCCTCAAACTCAACAGAGTGATGATATGGCTTCCAAAACAGCTGATGCAGTGTGGACTTCATTAAGAGAGTCGTGGTTTCCAGAAACAAGTGATGGGCCCTCTTTACTCTGTCCACGTCAGGGCACATCCGGAGTACTGTAATCAGTTCTAGACAGCTGGGTTTAAGGACATTGATAAACTCCAGATGAGCACAACCAGTACAGTGGAAGGCCTTGAGGCCTTGTATATGAGAACTGGTTGAAGAAATTGAGGTTGCTTAGGCTGGACCAGAGACAACAAAGTGGAGAAGTGGGGAGGGAAGTGAGGAACACAAAAGCTATGTTCAAATACTTGAAAGGTTGTCATCTGTAAGAGATTAGACTTGTTTTTGTACGGCCTCAGGGCACAGAGCCAAGAGTAGTGGTTGGAATTTGTGAAGACACAAATTTAGACTAGATGTCAGGAAAAAAATTCCCAATAGCTCAAGATGTTCAAAAGTGAAATGTGCTGCTTCAGAAGGTGGTGAGTTCCCTGTCATTGAAGTTCTTTAAGCAGAAGCTGGATGTCTACTTCTCAGATAGGTCATCATGGGGACTCCTTTGAGGTATAGGTTGGAATGGATGGCTGCTGAGGTCTCTTTCAGTTCTCAGATTCTGAGTTTGTGTGATCCTTGAATTCCAGTTCCACACCAATAACTGTCTCCTGAATATCTCTCCTTTGATGTCTAATGCTCAGCATCTTTAAAACAGAACTCATTATCTTCTACCCTAAACCTACACCTCTTCCAAATGCCCCTATTTGTATAGAGGGTACACTGTCACTATCCTCTTTTGCCTAGCTCTAGTCTCTGACAAAGATCTAGCCCTTGTCAACCGAAGGCCACCCCTCTACTTGTGTCGTTGATCCCATCTCCTCCAATAGCTTTCCCCCGTAGTCATCCCCCTCTAATTTTCATTCCCTTTTTGTCTATTGGGTACTACAAAAATGTCCAAGTCTTCCCACTTGGGTTTCTCCTTCCATTGACCTTCCCAGACTCGTAGAATTTGAAAGTTGGAAGCGACCTTAATGGCCATTTAGTCTTAACTCTAAATGAAAGGATTCCCACTATCACAAACCCAGCAAGTGGTTGTCTAGTCTCAGTTTGAAGACGTCAAGGGAAGTGTACCCCACCAGATTTATCTCTCAAGGAAAGCCATGTACAACTCCTAATTGTTGGGAAGGTTTTTCCTGACATTAAATATAAATTTACCTGCTCCTCTCTGTCCCCTGGGGCTATATAGAACCAGTTTAATTCCCCTCCCCCACAACACAGCTATCATGTCCCCCTGAGTCATTTTTCTCCGAGCTATACATGCTTAATTCCTTCAACCAATACTCGTACGTCATGAACATGTTCTCTATTATCCTGGTTGCCCTCCTCTGGACACCCTCTCCAGTTTTATCAGTGTCCTTCTTAGACCAAGGTGCCCACAAGTGAACACAATATTCCAGGTGAGGTCTCATGAGGGCAGAGTGAAATGGAATCAACACTTCAAATTTTTGGAAGCTATAATCCATCGAAGGCAGCCCAAGCTTGAATGAACTTTTGTGACAACCACATCACACTACTGATTCATTTCAGTCTTGCAATTCATGGAAACTTCCACAACCTTTCCAGAAAAACTGTTGTCCATTCATGTTTTCCCCATTTTATATTTGTGGAATTGATTTTTTTGTACTCAAGTGCGAAACTTTACATTTATGAGGATCAAAAGAGATAGTATTCAGCACAGTGCCTGGCATGTAGTAGGCACTTAAATGCTTGTCCCCCTCCCCTTGTCCTGTCATCATTCTTACCTTACTAAGCCCCAACCCTAGGTTCCCTTCATAACCAACCCTCTCTACTCCTTCTTGCATGCTGCTGACTGCTACTAAAGAAAAATCATGCAACTCTCGGCTCATTGAATTTGTGGACTTAATCTCAACTGAACCTGCTATTGCTGTGTGCCAATTCTGTTTTCTTAACTGATTAACTATTACATTCCCTATGATGGGTATTCTAAATTTTCTCCTTCCCACCAGGCTCCTATAGCATATTTTTCTCTACAAAGAACTGCACCTATTTCTTTAGAAAATAAGAGGCCATTCATTTTTTGTTCCTTCTTTTTCCCATAATGCACCTCCATAATAGCCCCTCCATATCATCCCCATTCTTCCCTCCTTTGTTCTAATCTCAGAGGAAGAGGTGACCATTCTCGCTAAAAAATCAACCCCACTACTTGCGCCCTTGAAACCATTCTCTCCTGACCCATCTGAGGACTTTCTCCCTCACTTATTGTCCATTATCACTCTCATTTCTAGTATCTTCTTACCCAATGACTTCTTCCCTAATGCCTTCAAATACGGCCAGGTGTTCCTTCTCATAACAAAACAAAAACAAAAACAAGAAACAAAAACCCTTCCTTTAACCTTACCATCTATTCCCTTTAGCTAGTCTCCTCTCATCCAAACTGCCAGAAAGTAATAGGACTGTCACCTCCGTTTACTCACCTCCCACTGGCTTCTCCAGCCTTTGTGTTTTGGCTTTGAACCTCATCATTTGATTGGAATTATTATCTCTAATTCAAAGGTTCTTTGTAAGTAAGTCTCTCCTTCTACTTGCCCTTTCTGCAGTTTTTAACTGTTGATAACTCCATTCCTCCTCCCTTGGTTTCTATGAAGCTGTCCACTCTTGGTTCTCATATCTGGCTTCCTGCTCCTTCTCATTCCCTTTTGGTAGGCTATCATTTCGTCTCCTGACCACTAAACACGGCTGTCTCCCAAGGCTGTATCGTGGGCTCTCTTCTCTTTTTCTAGATATTCACTAACTCTCCTTTTAAAAATAAGTCCTAAGACTTCTGCCAAAATCAAAGTCAAGCTCACTGGTCTATATAGTCTGTAGCCTCTATTCTTTGTTTCTTTGAAAAAATTGGGTGAGTGTTTCCCTTATATACTCTACAATCTATGGCAGAGGTGGGGACCTGCTGCCTCCAGGCCAAATGTGGCTTTCTAGGTCCTTGGGTGTGGCCTTTTTACTGAGTCTCAGTTTTTTAATAAAAGGAACAAATCCTTTTTCAAAAGGGATTTGCTCTGTGAAGTTTGGATTTAGTCAAAGGGCCGCACTTGAGGACCTAGAGGGCCACATGTGGCATCAAGGCCACAGGTTCCCCACCCCTGCTGTAGACTGTAGAGAATGTAAGAGAAAGTAAGGCCCTAAAGGGCCTCCTCAAAACCCTTCTTTCTGTGGCTCTCTATTGTCTACCAAGTGAAGTTGACATTCCTTAACCTGGAATTCAAGGTCAATCAATCAACTAGCAAACATAAATTATGTGCCTGCTGTACGTCAAGAACTGCACGAGGTCCTGAGGATACAAAGACAAGCAGTCTCTGTTCAAAACAGTCCCTGCGTTCAGATAGCTTCGTTAGGAGACAGCGTGTATATGTATAAGCAGATACAAAATTGACGTGTATAAAATGGATACAAATTAAGTACAAGGTAGTTTAAAGGGAGAGACCCTGGCAGCTGCGAGACTGGGTCCAGAAAGGCCTCATTTAGGAGGTGGGGTTTGAGCTGAGCTTTGAAGGAAACTAGAGATTTTACAAGGTAGCAATGAGTAGCAATGAGGGACAAATTGAAAAAAAAAAACCAAAACCTCGGAGATGGGACAAGAGTGTCATGTGTAAGGAAGAGCAAGAAAGTCAGTTTGGTGTGAAGAGGACTGATGTATAATAAGGCTGGAAAGACAGGTTGGAGAGAGGCTGTGAAGGGCTTTACATGCCAAATGGAGAGAGGAGTTTGTATTTGATTCTGGACGTAATATGAAGCCATTGGGTTTATTAAGAGGAGAAGCAACATAGTCAGACCCGTGCTTGGACAGATGTGGGAAGAATGGATTGGACAAGGGAAAGGCTGGAAAAAGGAAACTGATGAGGAGATGATTGCAATCATCCTGCAAGAGGTGGTGAAGGTGTGCAGAAGGGAAATGGTCGTGCAAATGGAGAGGAGGAGGGGAATGTGAGAAAGGTTATGGATGGGAAATCGATAAGACTTGATGACTGATTGAATGTGCGGGGTAAGGGAAGAATGAGGAGTTGAGGGTGATTCCAAGGTTGTGAGTATTAGTGACTGGAAGAAGATGGTATCCTTGACCCAGACTACGTTGACCAAAGAAGTTAGGGAAAGGGTGGGTTGGTGATGGTGGGAGATAATGAGTTCTGCTTTGGCCATGTTGAGTTTGAGATGCCTTTTGGGATCTCCAGTTGAAATATCCAATAACCAGTTGGTGATTTCGCTTAGCACCTGCACCCTTCTCACTACCCTGTTTTTCAGCTCTCTTTTATGTTACCTCTCCACTAGAGTATAAGCTCCTTGAGGATTCTTATGCATTTATTATGTATTATAAACTCTTTGAAGGCAGTGATCATGTCTCATCCAACCCTTGTATTTTCCCCAGCATCTGGCACAGGGCTTTGCACATGGTAGGCATTTCATTTGTGTTTATTGAACAGAAATTCTTTTGCAAAGTCAGCAAAAAGCCAAGAGTCCTGCTTGACAATCACATGTTTGACCCTTGTTCCCCAAATCTAGACTCATGCCCAGTTCCACACTTCCCTTGAATCCCTGGTGGGGTTTCAAATACACAACAATCTCTACAACAAGCTCAACTTCTCTCCTTTCCCTAAGTCTTCTCTCCTCCCCTTTGGTCTTCAGTTAGAGATCTTTCTTGTTCCAATACTTCCTCTTGATTATCTCACTTCCTGAAATACACCAAAGAGTGCAGCTTATCTTGATGGAGCCAGGAGAGAAGTCTAAGAATTGCAGTAAACAAAGCGCTTGAAACTGTCAGTCTGGAGAATCTACAGCAATAGCTTTGGAGAGCCACACTTGGAAGACTCCAGTCCACAAAGAACCTTCCGTCAAGACTTCCAGGATCTTAGTGGTGGTGCAATCCTTAGAGAAGGTTATATGGCTTTGCTCTTCAGTGCATACTCTGTAAGGGTCCCAGTGTCTCCAAGAGTGCTCTTCACCAGCAAGGAAAAGAAACGGGTGAATTATGAGTCTTGACAATTGCTGATCTTGGGCTTCTGGGGAGGTCCTTTGTAGAACTGGTATCTTAGTGCCAGCCTCACCACCGCTAAGTGGTTCTTTGCCTACACTCCCTACTCATCTCCCAACTGGAAAAAAAAATGCTTGGAAACGACACAACTCTGACACCTGGAAGCATAGTATATATCACTGTAGAGATTGTTATTGGACTTTGTGCCATTGTAGGCAATGTACTCGTCATCTGGGTGGTAAAGTTGAACCCAGGTCTGCAGAATACCACCTTCTACTTCATTGTGTCTCTGGCCGTGGCTGACATCGCTGTGGGTGTGCTGGTCATGCCTCTTGCCATTGTGATTAGCTTGGGCATCACCATTCACTTCTATAACTGCCTTTTTATGACTTGTCTGCTGCTGGTCTTTACCCATGCCTCCATCATGGCCTTGCTCGCCATTGCTGTGGACCGCTACCTGAGAGTCAAGCTTACGATCAGGTACTATTCGCCTGCCTGTGCTGTGGAGTTGGGGAGGAGAATGGGGATTTGGGAGGGTGAGGTTGCTGTGGGGAGTGAGGGTGGTGTACGCAAAGCTCTGCTCTGGAACTAGGTAGGAAGTGTGGTATGGTGGCTAGCGCACTGGCTTCAGAGTCAGAAGGTTCAAATCCTGCCTTTGAAATGTACTACCTGTGGCCTTGGGCAAGTCACTTCACCCCTCTGAGCCATAGTTTCTTTATCTATAAAATGAGAGGATTGGACTAGATCTCCTCTGAGGTCCTTTGCCCTCCAAATCTATGAATTCCCAGCATGGGAGAAGAGACTCCAGCCGATAGTGGAGGTAGCAGGAGGGAATAGAGAACTAAAACCTTTTTCCCCCCACATTTATAGTTCTGCTGCTTAAGCATAACTTCACTAAACCTCCTTCTGACTCCATCCCTACTCCCAACCCTGCACTTTGCTGTCTCCATTTGTGTTCATCCTATTCCCTGTGCCCACTCAAGGGACGGCCTGGCATTCTTTCCTTCCAGCTCTGTTTTCACAGATTGATTGGCTCCCTAATCAATGTATCTTCTAATCAAAAGCATTTAATTCAAATGAAATTTTCTAGAATTTTTAAGTGACAGAAAACTATTTGCTCAGGCCAATGGTAAAGAGACAAAAAGGCCAGGAGGTAGGAGGTGATGCTAATTGGTCTCTTGCTATAAAAATGCAACTTTTCCCCCATTCATTCCCCAACTGGGTACTCAGTCTGGCAAGAAAGTTTTCTATTTGTTCTGTCCTTTGAAAATGTGTCCCCCAAACCAAATTCTTTCTCTCTCTTGAGTGGTTTAAATCTTGATTAAATGGCAAAAAAAACAAAAAACAAAACAGGATTCCAAGTGGAAAAGATACATTTCCTCAAGAGATCAGTTGTGTTCCATCTCTTTTTTTTTGAAGTGTTGTTGATTTCTTTTATTTTGATATAACATACATTTCTGAATATACTCCTATTCCCCTCCCCAGCAAGTTTTACCTTGACATAAAGATTTAATAAAAGAGCTCAACAAAACCAGACGAAATGTAGATCATCTCTTGCATCATATATGATATTTTATTCCCGTAGTCGTTCCCTGCTTCGCAAATGAGAGTAGTGCATTTTCTTATCTACTCCTTTGGGCCACACTTGGTCACTATAATTACATAATAGTTAGTTGCCTTGTATCGGTCTTTCCATTCGCATTGTTGTGGTTGTTATTTATATTGTCTTCTTGGTTCTGTTTGCTTTACTCCGCATCAGTTACTACGTCTTCTGACATTTTCTGAATTGGCCACACTTGTCTCTGCTCATGACACAGTAATATTCCATTGCAGCATGTTTGGCTAATTTCCCAAATGATGCAGTACTGCCGTTCTACATCCTTCTTTCTGACTGCCTTAACCTGGCCACACTCTAGGAAGATACGAAGTGGGAGTGGAGAGCCCCACTGCAGTAACTATTGCTTGGCCCCAGTCACTTCTTCTCTCCCTTCTAGAAACTCACCCCTTTCACCCAAGACAGCAGTTGGAAGAGTTCTTGGAGAAAATAAGTTTATGAATTTTGAAAATTCTTGGAATGGAGCCATAAGATTTAGAGATGAAGTCCAACCTCCTCCTATTACAGATGAGGAAACTGAGGCCCACACAAGGACAATCCCTTCCTAAGGTCACACAGGTTATTGACTATCAGAGCCAGGATTCAAGTCCAGGCCTTCCGGCTCCAGGCCCAGTGTTCTTTTCACAACTCCCATGCTGCAAATGTTGTTGTGACATCATCGGGCCGGCTCCTTATCTATCCCAAATATGACTCTTGTCTTAAGGAAATATCCCCGAAGAAGGATGTGGAAATTTTTATTTAAAATTCCTCTGTTCCTCCTGCTCTCGCATCTATGCTATTCAAGCTTGGAGACAACAGAATATCAGCCCAGTCTTGAGGAAGTTCAGAGGATAGAATATGTGGTCTCCTTCCTCCCCAACTCTCCTTCTCTCCTCTACTTTCTGCCTCTAGGAATTTCTGCCTTAAAACTATCAGTTCTTTCCCCTCCCAACAGATACAAGAGAATTATCACTCAGAGAGTAATATGGACCTCCCTGGGGGTCTGCTGGCTGGTGTCGATCTTGGTCGGACTGGTCCCCATGTTTGGCTGGAACGAGAGACTGAGCCCGGGGACCTCTGGGAATGCCAGCTTCCTCCCATGCCGCTTCCGCTCGGTTATGAGGATGGACTACATGGTCTATTTCAGCTTTTTCACCTGGATCCTCATGCCGTTGGTCATCATGTGTGCCATCTATGTTGACATTTTCTACGTCATCCGCAACAAGCTCAGACAGAACTTCTCTGGCTCCAAAGAGACAGGTGCATTCTATGGGAGGGAATTCAGGACAGCCAAATCCCTGCTTCTTATCCTCTTCTTGTTTGCTCTATCCTGGCTGCCTCTGTCCACCATCAACTGTGTTTCTTATTTCTTCCCTAACACAAAGGTACCCCAAGAGTTGCTCTGCTTGGGTATCCTGCTGTCTCATGCCAACTCCATGATGAATCCCATTGTATACGCTTGCAAAATAAAAAAGTTCAAGGAGACCTACCTCCTGATCCTCAAATCCTATATCCTACACATACCTTCTGACTCCTCGAGCAAGGAGCAAACTTCGGGATAGAAAGCCTGGGAATGACAATTGCCAGTCCCCTTGACCTCATCACTTCCCTTGCTGGAGACTGAGGGAGTCCTTTGGCTCATCATCTCATTGACTGGATCTACACATCCCACTCTGTCTTTGCTCTGAAAAGGATTGGACTCCAGATGGCAGCTATTAGAAAACTCACCCACCTGTACTCTGCTCTCCTCTGAGCTTATGGGAAGCCTGAGCAATAAGTGCCAGAGATTGCTCTGGCACTTGTATATCTCTAAAATGGGAACTACGAGACTCAGTAGGTGGTAAACATGTTGGACAATGATTGAGTTCTGTCCCATTGTATCTACCCTTCTCCTAACAACAGCCTTGTTCTTAATACCTACCGGGAAGGATGGGTGGGAAGGAGACTGAACAGAATGATGGTTTGAACTACTGAGTCAACGTGTGCGCATACTTGATCAAATAAAAGATGATACCTTAACACATAGCACAGCTACTTGCTTGGGGAAGGGTTGCCTGAGAAACAGCAGCACAGCTGGTTGCAGCCAGCACATGGCCAGCTTAGAACCCTGTGGTTCTGCCAAAAAAAAAATGAAAAAGAAAAAGAAAGAAAGAAAGAAAGAAAGAAAGAAAGAAAGAAAGAAAGAAAGAAAGAAAGAAAGAAAGAAAGAAAGAAAGAAA
>NW_020953957.1:3532370-3587833 GCF_900497805.2 Vombatus ursinus
AAAGAAAGAAAGAAAGAAAGAAAGAAAGAAAGAAAGAAAGAAAGAAATGGGGTGGAAGGAAGAGAGAGAGACAGAGACAAAGACACAGAGAGACACAGAGATTGAGAGAGAGAGAGAGGAGAGGGGGGTACTTCTTGTCCTCTTCCCCACAACCTCTGGATCCTCTTTCCTGGGCTAAAAGGAGCACATTTCAATCTCATGAGCCATTCCCCTATATTCCAAATCATAGGATGGAACCTGTCTACTGCAGGGTGCTGAGCCTTCTCCCCAACCCCACCCCTACTTCATGGTTTCACTTCTTATCTCATGGAAGGAACTTAGGCAACAGGAGAGTAGGCAGTGAGTGCAGTCTCTGCTACTCTGCACCCCGGGCTCAGCCCAACAAGTACAATTGAAGAAGCAGCAATCTGGCCTCAGACACTTACTAGCTGTGTGACCCTGGGCAAATCATTCAACCCTGTTTGAATGAAGGAAATGGCAAACCACTCCAGTATCTTTGCCAAGAAAACCCCAAATGGGGGACAAGAAGACTTGACACAACTGAAATAACCGAACAATAATCCTATCTTAAGGGATGTGTGTGTGTGTGTGTGTTTGTGTGTGTGTGTGTGTGTGTGTATTAAGACAGGTAGATAGGTTGTCACAAAGTTGTCACATTAAGGCTTTATGGTGTAATGGGAAGCCCCGGCTTTGGAGTCAGAAAACCTGAGGTTGAGTCCTGGCTCTTCCCCTTGGTACCTGTATGAATTCAAGCTACTTCTAGTCTTAAAATCCTAAGATCCCTTTGTGGCTCCAATCTCCATGTCTGTAAAATGAGGGAAGTGGACTGTGACTCTAAAATCCTGTGATCCCATTGCCCTGTAAATACCTGAAGAATGGGGGGGAGGGGATGGTATTCTTCTGTCGGAGTGTGCAAAGATCCTGGGGTTTACAGCTGGAAAAGACCTCAGGGGTCATCTAGTTCAAGCCTCTCATTTTACAAATGTGGAGAGTGGGGCCCTAGAAGGTAAGGGACTTGCTTAAGGTCACACGAATGGTAAGTATCATAGGCGGAATTTGAACCTAGTTCCTCTGACACTGGAGTCAGTGCTTCCCCTCTGTACCATGCATAGATTTTCACTTTCATATTAAAACTATTACTTTATTGAAAAAAAGAGACCAAAGATTAAATAACGCAGAGAAGATTGTTCTTTAAAAATCAACTCCATAAATGTGAAAACTGTACAGGACACTTTAAGTACAAAGACCAAAAAAACCCCCAAAATCTTCCATTCTACTTTAAAAACAAAGAAACCTGACAGCAGACCTTGCTCATTAATATTTAACTAGAAGAGTTTATTTTAATTCTAATCTTATTCCCAGACCATCATTAGCATCCTAATTCAACCTCTATCCTCATTTTATGCAACAAACTCTGATCTCCATATCCGTCCTGGTTTTTCTCTAGCTAATCAAAGGAAAAATGTTTACCTCCTATGAACTTTATTGTTCAGTCATTTTTTAGTTGTGTCCGACTCTTTGTGACCCCACTGGGGGTTTTCTTGGCAAAAATACTGGAGTTGTTTACCATTTCCTTCTCTAGTTCATTTTACAGATGAGTAAACTGAGGTAGACAAGGTTAAGTGACTTGTGCAGGATCACATAGCTGGTAAGTGTCTGAGGCCAGATTTGAATTCAGGAAGATGAGTGTTTCTGACTCTAGACCCAGCACTCTGTGCACCATGGTGCCACCTAGTGCCCATCCTATGCACTACCTTTCAGCCAAAATAGTCCATACCTCCCTCTCCAATTCCCTGAGAAAGATGTAAAATTGTCTGAGAAGCATTAAGGAAACAGACCCCCAAACCCATGTCCTTCCTCAACATGGAATAGTGGAAAGAGTAGTGGAATAGGAAGTCCAAAGAGCTGTATTTGAACCCTGGTTTGATCACTTACTGGTCTCTGCTTCTCTTACCTTGGAAATCTTGGGAACAAACTGTGTATGGTATGTGTACTAACTGTGGAACCACAGGCAAATCACCTAATCTCTCAGTGCCGCAGGAATCCTTTAACAGAGGTTCTAAATTCTGGTCCATAAACTTATACATACGTATATATATATATATATATATATACATAATAACAGTATTTTGTTTATATATATAACAGCATTGGTTTCCTTTGTAATCCTATATACATATACATATATATATATATATATATATATATATTCATTTAAAAGCATTATTCTGAGAAGGGGTTCTTAGGCTTCACCAGAGTGCCAAAGGGGTCCACAACACAAGAAAAGATGAAGAACCCCATTTTAGAACAATAAATTTTTTAATTAATTTATTTTTAGTTTTCAACATTCACTTCCATAAGCTTTTGAGTTTTCAATTTTCTTCCCTTCCCTCCCCTCCTCCCTCCCCAAGACAGCATGCCATCTGATATAGGCTCTACTTATACATTCATATTAAACATATTTTCACATTAATCATGTTGTAAAAAAAGTATTAGAACCAATGGGAGGAATAACGAGAAAGAAGAAACAAAAAACAACAAAAGAAAAAAAGAGGTCAAATAGTATGTTTCGATCTGCATTCAGACTCCACAGCTCTTTCTCTGGATGTGGATAGCTGTGAGGGACTGTCTGATGTTGGCAGCTACCAGGTTGAGCGCTGTGGCAAGAGTAGGGTAGGATCTGGGTATTTTGGAAGTCGAGGCAGGGGCTGTGGTAGGCAGAGTTGTGGTGAACTGGGATGGGCTGGATACGGAGAAGCCCTGAGGCAGTGGGCAGTGCTATGTGAGATAAGCTGGGTGCAAGGAAGTAGCTGGAGCTTGTGCTCCTGAGGCAAGGGGCGGTGCCACGTGGGAGTGGGACGGCAGAGGACTGAGTTCCCTTTGCTTAGTCCCCTCCCTATATGCAACGTCATCCCCAGACGCCTCTTGTGACCTTCCTGACTTCCTGGGTCCCTTTGTGCAGCACTGACCCAGACCCCTCCTCCCAGTATCTGAGTCTGACTTCCTAGGTCACGTACTCTGTCTATGCGCTAATCCCAGATGCCTCCTCCCTGTATCCGGTCCTAGCCTCCTACGTCACTCCCCCTTGGTGTGCTAAACTCAGACAGCCCCTTCCGGTATCTGACCCTACAATCATTGGCTAGTATGCGGGCTGGGGAGGAGGGGCTAGGTAGGTATTTAGGAACAAGCGTGGTCAGATCACGCGCTCTCTCTTGGCTCCTGTTCTGTTGCTCTGGCCTTGCTGCTTGGGCTTGCTATGATGGCTTGCTGTGATGGCCTCTGAATAAAGTTCTGGTGTTGGCGCCTCCCGATGGCTCGTCTCTGTGTGTTTATCCAGTTGAGGACCGAAGACTCGGAAGTGAGTATGACTCTGGTAGCCTGCTCCTTATAGGAGGAGAGGGTACCGGCGCGCGGCCGGCAGAAGGTCGGCACGCGGCTAGTACAGATAGCATTTTCCATTGTGAGTCTTTTGGAGTTGTCTTAGATCCTTGCATTGCTGAGAAGAGCTAAGTCTATCAGGGTCAGTCATCACATAACGTGGCTGTTACTGTGTACAATGTTCTTCTGGTTCTGCTCACTTCACTCAGCATCAGTTCATGTAAGTCTTTCCAGATTTTTCTGAAGTCTGCCTGCTCATTATTTCTTACAGTACAATAGTGTTCCATTACATTCATATACCACAACTTGCTCAGCCGTTCTCCAATTGATGGGCATCCCCTCAATTTCCAATTCTTGGCCACCATAAAAAGAGCTGCTATAAATATTTTTGAACACGTGTGCTTTTCCCATTTGTATGATCTCTTTGGGATGCAGACCTAGAAGTGGTATTGCTGGATCAAAAGGTATGCACAGTTTTATAGCCCTTTGGGCATAGTAGAACAATAAATTTTGGAAGAATTACATTTGAGGGCAGATTTTCCACATGCAGGTATATACCAAAACACATTCTAAAGTACAAGACACTAGGTTCTAAGGATTCAAAAACAAAAACGAAAACCAGCCCCTGTCCTTAAAAAGCTTACCTTCTACTTGAGTGGATGCAATTATAAGTTGTCAACAGAATTTTGAATGCAGTGCAGACGGGACTGGTCTCTAACCTGAGAATGGCAGAGCTGAATGGAGCAGGCTAGAGTCAGGTGTGTCAGGACACAAAGTAGCAGTATACTTTATTTCAGTGAGGAAAATGACTGGGAAGCAAGGAAGCATCCCCTCCTGAGAAGGAGGGCTTAACATGTTGGTTGGGGTATAGGCAATGCCCATATATGGAAGCGGGCTGGACTATGACATAATCATTCTCGGGTCTTGAGTAGCTGTTCCCATGGAAGGCTCACGTATAGACAATGCACATGTTCCTGGGTTCTGTGGGAGCAGCGGGGTACAGTACCTGGTTTGGTTCACTTAGTTGCTACAAGGAACAGGGATTGTGAGTAAGTCAAGCAAGGTGATGGATGGCTCTCAGGTCCCTGGGCAATAACGGGCAGCCAACGCCTGGTGCTTGGTCAAAACAATATGCTTTGCCAGAGGATGAGATCGTCCAGAGTGCAAAGGATTGTTGTTATGCCAAGCTCAGGGAACAGCTTGCTTACTGGGCCTTAGCTGTGGGAAACAGGGTGCCTCGAAAATATTTTGACAAAGTAAACATAATAAAATCCTTCAGCTCACACTTTGTCAGTATCCGTTGCTGAACCTCCCTCTCTCTGACTGGATGCTGGAGTTCTGAGCTTCTCTCCAAGCGTCCATTTGAGGAGGGTACCCAGGCCAGCCATTTCTTCATTTCCCATTCATCTACACTTCTTTGGACTTGTTCATCAAGCCCCTGAGCCAGGTACCTTCTCTCTACCGTCCTCCCCTCCCTTCCTCATTTTTAATTTCTGTTAGATTGTAAGCTCCTTGGGGGGAGGGACTATCTTTTGTCTTTCTTTGTATCCCCAGTGCTTAGCACAGTGCCTGGCACCTAGGAGACCTTTAACACATGCTTATTGACTGACTGACAAGATAATTTGAAGGGGGGAGGAGTAGTAATGATAAAGAGGATGAGGAAAGTCTTTCTGTTGGAGATGGTACCTAAGTTGAGCCTTGAAGGACCATGGATTTAGAACTGAAAAGGGAAGCCAAGCTGTCTAAGATGCATGCAGAGGTGAAGAGAGACTGCATTCAACGTGTGGGAAGATAGCCTGTGCAGCAAAGTCATCGGGTTAGAAGATGAAACATCCAGTTTGGGAGACAGTTGGTTTGGTTGGAAGATAGAAAGCATGAAGGGAAGTGATGTGGAATAAGTCTGGAAAGGTAGGAGGAAGCTAGATTGTGGAGAGGTTTTAAATGTCAAACTAAGGGGAGGTGGAGAAGAGGAAAGGAAAGAAAGGAACAAGCATTTACAGAGCACCTACTATGTGTGAACCAGGCATTGTGGCAAGTGCTTCACAAATATTATCTCATTTGGTCTAATGAGCATGTCCTAGAGGCAACATAGGGAGCTACTGAGGGAAGATTTTGGACCAGTGGCATGATAGGGTCAGATCTATCTCTTAGGAAGATTAATTGGGCAGTTGTATGGAAGATAGATTGGAGGAGGGGAGACCAATTAGAAGGTTATTATAACGGTCAAGGCAAAGGTGATGTGAATGGGTATGAGAAAGATGGAGGTAAAACTGACAGGAGTTGGTGAATGAAAGGCAGTGCAGGAAGTGTTGGTGTAGTTAGAGCATTAGACTTGGTGACAAAAAGACCTGGGTTCAAATCCTGCCTCAGATGCTCATTAGCTATGGGATAACTAGACAAGCCATCTTTATCTCCCAGAGTCTCAGCCTCCTTCTCTGTCAAAGGAAGGGGTTGAACTCTGTGGTCTTTAAGGTCCCTTCCAGCTCAAAATCAATGATCCTTTTATTGTATTATGGAATCAGTGAAAATGCATTTATTAGGTGCCTACTAAATACCAAGCACTGTGCTAAGTGCTAAAGAGATAACGAAAAGCAAAACACAAAAACAAAAAACAAACCCTCCTGAAACACGCAAAAAAATCAAACTGAATCCTTGCCCTCAGGGAGCTCACAATCTAATGGGAGAGAAAACATACAAGCAACTATGTAGGAATGAGATATGCAGAGAGTAAATTGGGGGGTGGGGGAGGTAATCACCAGTGGGAAGGCAAGGGGGATTGGGAAAAGCTTCCTATACAAGGTAAGACTTTAGCTGGGACTTGAAGGAAGCCAGGGAGGAAGGGAGGTAAGCATTCTAGGTGTGGGGGACAGCCAGGGAAAATGCCTGAAGGGGGAAGATGGAGTGTTTTATTTCAGTCCATTATGCCCTCCACTGAGGGTGGATGGGTCCTGCCATCTGAACAGAGGAAGGCAAGATTTATAAATCAAAAGAACTTGCTCAGTTTAAGAGATAACCCAGACCAAAAATAAATAAAACCTGACATTTTAACATTTCTAGAAGGTTGGCATGATGGTTGGTAATTGCTATTTTCTACTTCAAAGAATTAGTCATATGCAGAGGGAAGGTGACAAAAGAATTTACCCAGCCTATAATTTTGCTAAGTATTCAAAGGAATTTTCATAGGATTTAGAGATGGCAGGAAACATGGAGAACCCTTGGTTAATTCTAACCACTTTACTGTGCAAATGAGGAAGCTCAGGCTCAGGTTATGAGGTTTGCCAAGGGTCACATAGTAAGTAGCCTAACTGTGTACCGAGGCTGGAGACCAGGAGGCCAATTAGGAGGGCATAGTCATGGTCGAGGAGTGAAAAATGGCATAAATGAGGGTAGCAGAGGCAGTAGCATACTGGGACAGAACAGACACGTGAGAATTGTCCAAGACATTTCCTCTGGTTTCTCAGTGAGATACTGTCCTCTGAGGTTTGTTTCAAGGACGAAAAGGATGGAACTTGAGCTCAGATATGTCTATGTTCCCTTGAACAGATCCAGCGGTCCACAGAGGCCTGGGAGTCCCTCAAGACTGCTCTTGTGTTTTTCCTTCCAGGAGTCTGCGTCTTCAGCGATGCAGCTCTTCCTAATGCTTCTGAGTGCTGTTTGTACAGGTAAGAGTCAGGGAAGGAGCATTTCCAGCGCCGTGACTGATAGCCGGGGATTCAGGAGCCACCGATTACGTTTGCAGACTATACCAACATGGGATGGTCCATACGACTCCTCATTCCTAGCTCTGACAAGAGGTTAAGTAGAGAAAGCAATTTGGAACCCTTGGCCAAAATGAGGGTTGGGAGTCGCTCTTTTTCGGTAATCTAAGCTCCCACTGTCTAATGTTAGCATGCTCGTGCACAAAAAGTGGAATGTGATTCTCAGAAGTGGAAACAAAATTGGGTTTGGGGTTCAGAGACATGAGTTTTAATCTTGGCACTGACACTCTCCAGTTGTGTGTCTATGGCCTAGTCACAACCTCGCTGAACCTCATTTTAAAGCGAGCACATTGAACTCGATAACTTCTAAGGTCTGTTCCAGTTCAAAACCATCTAATCTCATCTCTTTATATTCATCCCCTTCAGGGACCCAGCTCAGAACTTCTGAGAGATGCCACTCAAAGTGAGCCTCACTTAGGACAACTCGAGAAGGCCAACAGGTCATAGTAGGCAGAATGATGAGCAGAGATGGTTATGCTAGACTGGACTGGGGACTGTGTGCTTCTCCTGGTGCTTTGGAAGGAGGGGACCTGGGTTCAAATCTCAGATCTGCTACTCACTAACTTTGCTGTGTTTTTTTTTAATTTAATATTTAATTTTTTTCCCAATTACATGTAAAAACAATTTTAACTTTCTTTTTTTTTTTTCAAATTTTGAGTTCCAAATTCTCTTCTTCTCCCCTTCCCCCCTCATTGAGAAAGCAAGTAATTTGACATAGGTTATACATGTATAGTCATATAAAACACATTTCCACATAAGTCATGCTGCACTCATTAACTTTGTGACCTTGTGTCAGTCATTTAACCTCTTTGAACCCAGTTTCCACAACTGTAAAATGATGGGTTGGACTAGATGACCTTTTTCAAAGCTATGATCTTTTTACTATTATTTTTCCTTCTTGAGACTGTTTCCTAAACTCTGATTGGGTGAAAAAGACCAGTTTGTGTGGCTCTTTCTCTAGTTGATATACGCTCTACAGTAGGATCTCAACACCAAACTGTATGCATCTTGAAACCCAAACTAGGGAAACTGCATAACAAAGGCTTTTCTACACATACTATTTTAAACTTTTTGCAGTGACAGGAAGAAAAAAAAATCCCCAACCTTTCTCATTTCCCTTTTCTATGGCAGTATGTGAAAGAGGCAATATTTTTAATTTTCTTTGTCTGTGAGGTTAGAAAATAGGAGGATGGTGAGGGGGCAATGGACAGTACATGCTTTTCAAGACTCCTTATTAAGACATAATTTGAATCTTTCCAAATTCATAGTGTGGAGAACTCTGTCTTTTAGGTCATGTTGGTTCAAAGTCTGGAAAAGGGTTTTGGCCTACACATATTCATAATAAAGGCAGAGATATAGCTGGGAAATAAGATACAGATGGGCTTTCTTTTTCTTCTTATTCTTTGCATGGGAGACCAAAAGAACCTTGGGGTTGAGAAAACTGGATGACCTTAGACCTACAGAATTGTTAGCAAATTCTAAACCAATGCTACCTAGGTGCAGTGGTGAAATCAGACATCAAGGAGAGAGAGAGAGAGAGAGAGAGAGAGAGAGAGAGAGAGAGAGAGAGAGAGAGAAAGAGAGCGCAATAATTTCTAACCCTAAGTCAGAAAGAGGCAACTGACAACAGGCCAAATACGGATGGACAAACTTATTCCCTACATAGAGAATAGACTTAGCTGGAATGCTGGAATAAAAAAATTTGATAAAGACAGGAAAAGGTATTAAATGATTTGCTAACTGGGAGGGCAGGGCCTACCATGATGCTTGAAAGGGTGAAAGGCGTTGTTTTTTGTTAACCCTACAGATGCTATAGTCATGGATGGAAAGGTCAAGGAAGCCTTTGTACAGGATAAGACTTCTGTCACCTGCAACTATGACCCGTACTACAAGGACTATCCCAAGTATTGGTGCAGAGGCTATTACCGTAACTACTGCGATATCATTGCTTCCACATCTAACAGCACCGACCACGTGGCCCTGAAGGACACAGGAATGCAATTCATCATCACCCTGACATGTCTTACCAAGGAGGACACAGGGTGGTACTGGTGTGGCATACAGAGGGACTATGCCAGGGACTACATGGATTATACAGAATTGATCGTGTTTGATGGTGTGAGAGACACGGCAGGTAGCCTTGGGCTGGAAATGAGGAAGAGTCGGGGGGGAACCCACAGCAGATGCGCAATCACTGATGTGGCAAATGTGCATTAGGGCCAGCACCCCCAAATTGGTTGCTTTTCTTTTGCAACACCCTGCATTTCGCTCATTCATTCATTAAACATAAAGTCCCTACCACGTGCCAGGCACTCTGCTATGCTCTGGGGATATAAAAAGAAACAAAATACAGTCCCTGCCCTCAAGGAACTTGCAATCTAACAAGGGAGACAATAGGCAAATAAATATATACAAACCAAGCTACGTAGAGATAAATGAGAAATAACGAAAACACTGGAGTTAAGAGGGGTTAGGGAAGGTTTCCTGTAGAAAGCAGGATTTTAGTTGGGACTTAAAGGAAGCCAGGGAGACCAGAAGTCAGAGAAGAGGAGGGAGAGCATTCTGGGCAGGGGAGACAGCCAGAGAATTTGCCCGGAGCCAAGAGATGGAGTGTCTTGTTTGAGGAATAGCAAGGAGGCCAGTGTCACTGGATCAGAAAGTACCTGGTGGGGTATAAAGTATAAGAAGACTGGAAAGGTAGGAGGGAGCTAGGTTGTAAAGGACTTTGAATGCCAAAGAGAGCATTTAGGAATTTGGTAATGGGAGTAATAGGGCACCACTGGAGTTTACTGAGTAGGGCAGTGACATGGTCACTTTAGTGGCTGAATGCAGGATGGATTGGAGTGGGGAGAGCCTTGAGGCAGGCAGACTGCCCCTCCCCTTGCCCCAACCCCCAGAAGCTATTGCAGTAATCCAGGCATGAGGTGATAAGGACCTGGGCAGGGGGTGGCAATGTCAGAGGAGAGAAGGGGGCATATTCAAGAGATGTTGCAAAGGTGAAATTGAAAGGCCTTGGCAACAGCTTGGATATGGGGAAGAAGGCAAAAATGGGGGGGGGGCGAGAAATAGTGAAAAATCAAGGATGACTCCTAGGCTGTGAGCCTGCAGGATGGGAGGATGGTGTTGCCCTCTACAGTAGTAAGGAAGGTAAGAATGGGGGAAGGTTTAGAAGGAAGGATCCCAAGTTATGTTCTGAATATATTGAATTTAAGATGGCTACTGAACATCCAGTTCGAGATGTCTAAAAAACAGTTGGAGATGCAAGATTGGAGATCAGCAAAGAGATTGGGACAAGACAGGTAGATTTGAAAATCATCAGCATAGAAATGATAATTAAATCCATGGGAGATGATGAGATCACCAAGTGGAGTAGTGTAGGAGGAGAAGAGAAGAGGTCCCAAGACTTCAGAACTCTGAGGGACATCTACAGTTAGAGGAGGATCTGGAGGAAGATCCAGAAAAGGTGACTGAGAAGGAATGATCAATAGGTAGGAGGAAAATCAGGAGATGGCGGTGTCCTGAAACCTAGAGAGATGAGGGTGTCAAGGACGAGAGTAATCAACAGTGTCAAATTCTACAGAGAAGTCACGGAGAATGAAGACTGAGAAAAGACCACTGATTTTGGCAACTAAGAGATCATTGGCAACTGAGAAGAGAGCAGTTTCAGTGGAATGATAAGACTGGAAGCCAGGTTGTAAGGGGATAGGGAGAGAGTGACAGGAGGAAAAAGTGGAGGAATTTAATTACAAAGGGCAGAATAGATTGAGGATGATTGTTAGCAGGGATGGAAGGATCAAGTGAAGGTTTTTTCAGGTTGGGAGAGTCATGGACATATTTGTAGGCAGTAGGGAAGGAGCCAGTAGACAAGGAGAGAGAAAATAAGTGAAAGAGTGGATATGACAGAGGGGGTTATTGTTAGAGGAAACAGAATGGAGTGAAACGGAATCACTTGACCAAGTAGAAGGGTTAACCTTGGAAAGGAGTAAGGCTACTTCATCTAATGAAACAGAGGTGAAGGAGGAGAAAGTGACAGGAGGTACCTGAGCAATAGGAAATGAAGAAGAGAGAAGAACAGGGAGTTCATGGGTAAATGGCTTTAATTTGATCTGTAAAATAGGAGGCCAGGTCCTCAGCTAAAAGTAGGGGAAGGAGGAGCCATGGGAGCTTTGAGGAGGGATGAAAGTTTTTGGAAAAGCTGTTGTGGAGAGTGGGATAGTGGTTGTTAAGGGAGGTACGGTAGGATTGCCTGACAGCAGTGAAAGCCCAGTTGAGGTTGTATAACCTAAATTTGTAGTAGATCCAGCCAGAATGGCTGAGTGATTTTCTCCACCTTTGTTCAGTAGGACTATAAGGAAAACTGAGCACAGCAGAATTGACACTTTCGAATTATGGTGCTGCAGAAACTTTTGGGAGTCCCTTGAACAGCAAGGAGATCAAATCAGTCAACCTTTAAAGAAAATTAATTCAGGCTGTTCACTGGAAGGCCAAATACTGAAGTTTAAATACTTTGGCCACATAATGAGAAGATGGGACTCATTGGAAAAGACCCTGATGATGGGAAAGATTGAAGGCAAAAGGAAAAGGTGACGACAGAGGAGATGGATAAATAGTGTTGTGGAAACAACACACATGAACTTAGATAGACTTTGAGAGATAATGGAGAATAGAAGGGCCTGACATGCTACAGTCCATGGGGTCACGAAGAGTTGGACAGATTGAACAACAACAAAAATATCTGCAGACGTGTATGTGTGTATGTGGAGTGGAAAAAACTTTTTTGGGTAATAATAATTACATGAGCCTTATAGTACTTTGCAGTTGGGTGTATGGGGAGGTTGATGATGGTGGCTAAGTGAATGCTATACTCCCAGGTTTCGCCTTGCACATCTGGAGCCTCGACGGCTAATCCACCCAAGGATGATTAGGCCCTGAAAAAAAGTGATTTATGCCAATTTGTGTGGGACAACCTATTTAGTAGTTTACACTGGGAAACAGAAACAAGCAACTGACTTTCACAGTGATTATTTAGCAATTAATTGAGTCTTCCCAGTCGAGAGGCCAAGTTAGGGAACAGAGTTAAGATCAGAAAGCTGATCGGTGAATACGCTAAAACAAAACAAGGCGAGACTCATCAAAGCTGACTTGGTGTTTCTTTCGGCGAGTCTGAGGACCTGAGTCTGTTTCTACCAGTGGAGGCTAGGCCTGGCCTGGGACACGTATTCTGGGGAACTTCAAGCCTCCGTCAGCGCTGCTTATTTCAGAGTCCCTGACTTCTCACTGGAAGGACTCTAACCTCTCCCTTCAGCTGCTGCTGGCTTCTGATCCTCTCCCTTGTAGTAGGAAACTTGTTCTCACACGACCCAGTCTGATGACGTCTACTCTTCCCAGCATAGACTGGTGCCTATATAGTCGACACCTGATTACAAACAGTATCAAGAGAGGTAATATTTATAAGGCACGTGGCACAGTGCTTGGCACCTAGTAGGCTCTTCCCCTTCTTATCTGTCCCCATGAGCTGTGTTGCCTACTCCTTGATGATGGGCTTAAGGAGGGCATAATAGGTGCTGTCAGACTAAGTTTAGCCGAGACTCCAGACCCCTGGAGGACAGCATTTGGCTCCCACGCCTTCTGCTTCTCCCTTCACACAGCGCCAAGTCCAGGGTCGATGCACTCAGGCACTAGTTGACAGTGAGCTGAGTGTTAGCCTCCAGGTAAAAGGAGGGCCCTGGAGGGAAGTGTCACAGGCTAACACAAACTTCTCTTTGATGCAGACCTACAAAGGAAGCAGAACAGAACCTGCAAGGGCAGCGGTGTTGGCTATAGTGGAAATCACAGCAGGTACGTTGAGAACTGACGGGAAAGTTAGGCGTGGAAAGAGAAGGTTGCAAGATCAGAAGTTAGAAGAGGCCTTAGAGATTGTGGAATCCAGGGGTCCCTAACCTGGAGTCTCAAAGGGTCCGTAGACAGATAGATTTAAGGAGATCTGTGAACTTGGATGGGAAAACTTAGCATCTTTGTTTCAATATAATTGGTTTCCTATGTAATACGATACATTTTATTTCATACATTTAAAAATATTATTCTGAGAAAAGGTCCATAGATTTCATCAGAGTGTCAAGTGGGGATAGGGTGGGGGTCTGTGTTTAGAATTCCTGATCTACTCCAATGAGCCCGCCCCTGTGGTCCCACGCCCTGCTCCCTGATGGTTCCACTATTAAAAGCTTTATAGAAAAGAAAACAGCCTTAGAGAGAGAAAATTACTCGTCCACAGTCACATCAGTAGAAGTAGAATTGAATCTGAACCCAAGACGTTGACACCAGATCCAGTGCATTTTTCAAGAGGTTCCCTTCTGACTCATTGCTTTTGTTTATGATCTGTTCCCTGCCTAGACTGTTAACTCCTCAGGGACAGCCTCTGAGTTTTCACTTCTTTTATCATCTTCTCAGCCCCTAGTACTGTACTCATAAGTGTAACTGATAAATCAGGATTTTTTTTTTCTTTTCCCTGATGTCCTTCTAATTTCCAGTAAGCACTCAGAGAAGGCTTGGCTTGGGCATGGTAGGGCATGAAAGGTGGAAGTGAAGACGGAGATGTCTTGAAAAGAAGAAGCACGGAATAAACATATGAGTGTATTGCCATGAACTTTTGAACGAGGCAGACAATTTTTCGTTTCTTTAGAAGAACATGTCACCAGCCCGAGATCCCTTTGAGGCTCTCTATCCTGTCCATCTGCGTCCTGATCATGGGGACAGGGGTCATCACCACTGCAGTTGTTTTACTCAAGAGGAAGCAAATTCAAAAGCATAATTGGGGTAAGTTGTAAGTAGTGGGGGCAGGAATAGGAGGAAGCAGGAGAAGCCACAAGGGCATCCCTGCTAATGGGTCCCACAGCAAAGGGTTGGCTCCCAGACAAGTGAAGGAAAGCTTCTCTTTAGCAGCCTGGCTCTAGAGACCTGACCAAGCCAGCCTGAGAGCCGGGGAAAATATGCAGGTCCTGGGTATTTAGATGATATTAAAGTTTGCAAAGCGCTCTCTTTGCATATATGAATTCAGTTTGTCTTCACAATGCTGACCAGAGGCCAAAGGCTTTCTCAGCGCAAGAGCTGTGGGAGGAGTTTCTACTCTTGTCTAGAAAGGGCTGGTTGTTCCCTTTAAAAAAAGTTCAGGCCCCATCCAGTGGAGATTAGAGTACTTATTCCTGGTGATACTGAAGGAGTGAAGATTTTCGGGGCCCTTTCATGCCTCCAGCAAACCAGATGGAACTTGGGAGTAGGGGGAGGAGGAAGCAGCTGTAGGCTTTGGCATCCAGAGTTACTGTGTTCTAAAGTTCCCTGTGTCCTTACGCTTCCACAGGTAAGGTCCTGATTAAACTCGGAGATCACAGCCTCGGTTCATCTCCTATGGTACCCGCGCCTCTGGTAAGCCCCCAGATTTGCTGTTCTATTCCAGGCCCCAGCCTGACAGTGGCTCTTTGCATGGGCCTCAGAAGTTTCTCTGTTTCTCAGCAGAGAACTGGTATTAAGGCCTTGACCGCAGTGGGGCCTCTGGGGTGCTTCAGCCAGAAGGTTTGCTTCTGTTTCCAGTCGTTTACCTTTCGATGTGCCCCAGAACTAATTCTGGGCCTCCAGTTAGTACAAAATTCCTGGCGCTTAAGTATCAGAAAGTACTAAGTGTATTTATCTGCTTTTTCCATGTGGACACACAGAGAGAAGGAGCATGGTGGGACAACCAAGAAGGCCTAAGTCATAGCCCAGCTATTTTATCATCACTCACATAAAAATCCTCTTGAGGAAGGGAAGTTTCGTTGTCTAACAGCTCTCGTAGGCTAGCTATGCAATGCTTTTCCTAATACTTCTAGTATTTATGGGGAAGAGGAACAACTTTAGACACAAGTGCTAATTCTAATGCTTGGTAGCTGGTTGCTGGTGGGTGACTAATCCCAATAACCCAGAAATAGCCTGGACTGGATGAAGAGGCTGTAGAATGCAGACATCCACATTTTTCCAGTAATGAACCACATAATCAGAAATCTGTATTTATGCAGCCCACAGAAATGTAATTTTAGAATTAATTACATTCAACTTCAAGGATAATTACTCATTGATTTAACCCTACTACCATCCAGCTACACAGCTATAGTGTTAGACAAGTCATTAGGTCCTGATAGCCTGCTAAATCCTCTGTGCTAGCTAATTTAGTAAATTATTTTTTTAAAAAGTCTTAGGTGACCTGTAACAGCCCAGGGTCAGGTGAGCTGAATTTAGCACACGGCCTACACTACACCTTGGAGGCCTCATCTGTACAAGCTGGGGATATGGGAAGGGGGAGAAGGGGGAGAGAAGCCAGTTAGCCTGAGACCCCCTCTATAGAAATGGAAATGATGGGACCTGAACACAGTAAATCCCCCAGGTTTTAATTATAGCCAAATGATAAGAACTGATTTTTAAAAATGTTTTAAGATTTGCAAAGTGCTTTCATGACTTATCTCATTTGAGCCTCACAAGGACTCTTTGGGAATATTATTATCCCTATTTTACAGATGACAAGATGGAGGCCAGAAGAGGCTAGGTCAAGGGTGGGGAACCTGTGGCCTAGAGGCCACGTGTGGCCGTCTAGATCCTTAGGGATTTGTTCTGTGAAGGATTCAGCCAAAGAACCTCACTTGAGGACCTCAAGGTCATAGGTTTGCCCCTGGTCACAGAAGTAGGAAGTACGGAGGTGGAATTTGGGGTTGGCTTTCCCAACTCTAAACCTAATACTTTATCCACTATGTTACTCTGTAGTAGCTAGGCCCTAACCATGGGGAACGTCATGATTTATGCTTTTAGCTAACTCTATACTTTGGGTTCAGAACCCCTGGAATTATCCCCCAAAGCTGTAGGTCAAATAAAGAGCCCTTAGCAGCTAAAAGAGAAGGCCCTGGGCTTTCTCCCCCCTTATTGTGCAGAGCTGAGGCTATAGGACTTGACCTTTCTCAGTTCTGATAGAGAGCTCCTAGTGATTACCTAAAGGCATCAGGGTAGTTTAGCAGAAAACCTAAGGATGTTCCAGTGGCTAAGAGCTCTGAGTCCTCCAGCTCCATCACTAATCTCAGTGAGACCCTAGGCAAGACACAATCTCTGAGCCTGGTTAGTCACCTATGAAATGAAGGCATTCAAGTGTTCTCTATTTTACTTCCAGACTGGCTACAGGTCTCTCACAAGATCCTGGCCTGTCCTTTTCCCCGGGTTTCATTTTAAACATTCAGCAAAGATCAATTATGACAATACCTACCATGTGCAGAACCCTGGGCTAGGTTTTGAGGGAGATACTAAGTTTAGATCGGACAGAGTCTTTACTCTAGTGCAGTTTACATTCCGGGGAGCAGGAGGGGGCGTTAGTTAAGTGGCGCAGTAAGGAGTGGTGCTAATAGCTGTGACTTGTTTCCCCAAACTCTGTCTGAAAATTTTCTGAATGAGCTCAGTTGAATGCTTTTCTCCAAAATCTAGTGAGGTATTCAAGGCTTAAGCTAGAGCAATTCAGAATAAGCAAGCTTTCTCTTGCATTGATGAGGCTGGAAAAGTGGCCTTTGACTGAAGTCGTGAGACATAGCTTTGCAAATTCATTTCCCTTAACAGGCACATGCAAAAAGTTTGTAGCGATTTGTACATGGCAGCAGGTGATAACTCAACCATTTCTTTCTTTCTCCAACAAAGTAGATGACTCTATGAAGCCCTTCTTGGGCCAACTGACAATGCAGGAAACGGCTCACGGGAACAGATGTGATGGAAGATTTCTCAGAAAACAAAAATCAGAAATAAAATAATGCCATAGCAGAATCACGTGGTTACTGGCTTACGTCTCAGGAACTGATATCAATCTCTCAGCCTTTAATTCCACTTGCAAAAGATTATAAATTATGGTTACAGGTAGGCAAAACATCTTCATCAGGGCTGCAACCAGAGAACAACCCAAAGACCTCTCTACTTAGGTACTTTCTATTAGTAGAAATGGGCAAGGGGTGAAATCTGATTATTTGGCACGGAGGAATGTCTACATTTTCTCTGTAAGCCTTTAAATTCCTGGATAGAACAGTAATGTACCGGAGGGTACCATAGGTTTCTCTAGGAATCTCAGTAGGTTATTTCAACAGAAATTTTTCCTGAAAATAGTGCCACGAACCCCAGGTAGGACCTGGTCATAATACCATAAAATCTTAGCTGTGATTAGGGGTCAACCTTATCTGGAGTCTGGGGGATGGACCGGGTTATTTAATTGTTCTTATACTTTTTTGGTGTGCAGACTACTTCAGCAGAGCGCAGGGCTTTGTGGGCTACCAACTTTCACCAGAATTAAATGGCATAGCTTTTGTTGAGTGAGAACCTGTAAGGGATATCACAAGTAAATTATAAATTCATTCTGGAAACAGAAGTATAGACATGGTCAGATTACAAACATTAACACCAGGGGACACCAGCCTGCCGATCACCTGGAGAATCTTCCAATCACACTTCTCACACTAGTAGGCCAAATGACCCGTCAAGGTGCCCGGAACCCTATGATTCTGTTTGGCCAATCTTACCTCAGGTCCCACAGCCACAGAGAAAGAAAAAAGGTGAGATGCCCTCCTATATAAGGGCTTGCTGACTCCAATAAACAAGTAGAACCTCGAGCCCTCTTGAAGAAGGCAGGGGAAAGAGGAGTTTGATTCATTTCTTAATTAGTAGTGGAGAATCACAGGATGGTTCTGTTTTTTCATATCTCTTTATAAAGTATGTTCCTTCAACAGAGGAGGATGAGGAATTGAACCTCACACAGAAGTTAGGGAAAACCCCCAGCTCCCTTGCTGAGACAAACAGCCCAGCAGAAACAAAGAGGAAAGTTCTCTTGGGCTCCACTGCCATCATGGGGCTGGTTAGGTTAGCTTATGTTCCATTTTCCTGCTTACTATTAACCATTTTCCCAAACTTGGTTTCCCTCATTGTAGCCTTTTCTTTGCCTATAAGTCTACTGTAAGAGGAAGGATGTAATGACTTTTACTCAGATTATTCTTCCTCTGTCTCTTTTCTCCCTCAGATTCCTAATCCCTTAGAAATTGCACTTAATCCCATTTCTGGCTTCTGGCTTTTCCTTGCCATTGTGGTAACTGACTCCTTTTCCTGAGGGCCTGTGATCTTGTGGTTCTGAACTTTAGAGAATGTTTGGGGGGCTCAGGCATGAGCTATCAAGAAAAATCCAAGGTTGTATAAGGTGTCTTTATTTGGAATTTTCCAGCTGCTCCTCCAAAGTCACTTAACACCATTAATTGCACTCACTGAGCTTTATATGCTGCATGGAGCTATAATAGTCTACAAAAGACACATAGTCCCTACTTTCCATGGTCTTACAGACTGAGTCAAAGCCAGAGGATCAGCAATCCCTTCTATGGCTAATTTTGAAATGACTAGATTAGGGGCAGCTCAGGAGATCCTGAGTTCAAATTTGGCCTCAGACTTGACACTTACTAGCTGTGTGACCCTGGGCAAGTCACTTAACCCTGATTGCCTCACCAAAAAAGAAAAAGAAAAAGAAATTACTAGATTAAGTACTTAAATATGTCACAACCATATAGGGATTGTTGGGATGCACAAGATGAAAGGGACCAAAATCTGGAAAAGAGAAAACAGTTCAGGGCGGGGCCATCAGGTCTAGCGCATCTCCCCACTTCCACTGATGGGAAGGCTGGTTTTGGTTTGCACTTTGATTTGTGCATAGACAATGGGGTCCAATTCTTCATGCTGGTTTTGGGTAAAGCAGACTCTGTTTTCTCCTGAATCTTTGAGAGACATGTCAGCACAGGTAAGGGCCTCCTCAGCAGTGGGGCAACACTGTTGAGAAGACATAGAATAGAAGAAGTGAGTGAGATGAAGAGTTGGGAGCCATTGGAGCAAAACCTGTCCAAGGAAGCGGGACATTAGGTCGGCAGGAACCAGAAGTCTGGAAAGCTTTGGATTGAAGGGTTAAGGGCCATGTAAAGGCATCAGAAAGAGTCCTTCTCAGAGTCCTTTCTCTTAGCTTCCCAGAAAGCCCAAGGTGCTCCTGCTTCTGGTGCTAAAAAGTCCAGATGAAGTGTTAAGGCTCAAATGATCTTAAACTTGCTCATTCCATGCAGTAAATAAAGGCATTTTGGCTCAATGTCCTCTAAATGCAGAATTCTCTTACCGTGTGGGAAGGGTCTGAGGCCAGGGGAATTGCCTGGGAGCCGCTGGTTGGATCTGTCAGAAGATCAAAGAGAAAGAGGGACAGACCTCACAAACTGGGCCTGGAGAAAGAAGAAGCTATCTTCCCTACTTAGGGGCTCTGGTGGGAGAGGTTGGGAACAGGAATCTCCAATCCTGAGGTAGTGGTGAAGAGAGATAAGGCAGTGTGGTTTTGGTTTTTTTTTCCAATAATTCACTCACTAAAAAAAGCAATGGAGTGCTTAGTTTAGTATATATGCCATATATTGCTGTATACTGGTGATAGAAAGGCAAAAGCGAAGTGCCTGCTTTCAAGGAGCTGACTTTATAATGGAGACTCCATGCCAGCAACTATATGCACGTAAGTTATACACAGGGTAAATGGAGGTACAAAGGGGAGGAACTAGTGGTCAGGATGGTAAAAGCCTCTTAAGGAAGGTGAGGTCTGAGTCTTAAAGGAAGCCAGGTCAGCTAGAAGGTAAGACTGGGGTGGCACAGCATTCCAGCCAGTGATGAGGTGCAGAGATGGGGGATGGAATGTTCTATGTGAAGAATAACATGAAGGTCGATGTCATTGGATCATAAAATATAAAAAGACTGGAAAGCTAGGAAGAGGCCAGCTTGTGAAGGGATTAAAAAGCCAAATGGAGGAATTTGTTTGATCCTGGAAGTAACAAGGAACCACTGGAGTTGTGGGGTGGGGGTGTCTGTGACATGGCTTTAGGAAGATCACTTTACAAGTGCTTCTCTATAGAGAAGAGTCCTTGAACCTCTTTTAGGGACCACTTACGTTTGGAACAGCTCTTCTTGATGACGAAGATGATGGCAGTGACCAGAAGCGTCAGAAGGACCCCAGCAACAAATGCCATAAGTAAGTAAGGGTATATTCTGTTTTGGCAAAGGGGGGGATAAATGAGCCCTTTGAAATCCAAACCAGAATGTAGCCTTGTTTTACTATAAGAACACTCACAAAATATAAACATTATTTACTGAATTTATCCTTGTCACCCCAATCTTATCTCTCCTAGCCATCACTGAATCAAAGGCATAAATTGTTAAAGTTCAAGTCAACAAGCATTAAATTCATACCACCCCTGTACTAAGCCCTGGGGATACAAATACTAGAGAGACAGTCCCTGCCCTCAAGGAGCTTACATTCTAATGGAGGAAGACAACATATGAAAATTGCGTGGTAGAGAAGGTCTGGAGAGCTAATAAAATTTCAATATCCCTTTCCTCTCAGAGCTATTATCTCCCAACACAAAACCAAAAACATCCTTGACCCCAGGTAAAGAGGGTCAGAGATCAACTTACTTCTCGAGAGCAATTGGGCAATCTGGTATACCAGCGTGTGTGGCTTCTGTTGATGTGCTGTATGGTTCTTCTACAATGGAATACAAATATATGTTAGGGAGCCCTTTGTCCAGTGAGGAGCTCCATTGTACCTCAGAAGATGGCTACAGGTGAAGACTTAATGCAAGTGGAATTGGGAATTAGATCAGTAGGGACTCTCAAATTCTTGACTAGCTATGAAAACAAACAAGAACATCTTTAAGAGACAGAACACCACAGTAGAGAGTACACTAGTCTTAGGAAGCCCTTGGATGCCAATTCTGCCCCAGACACTTACTATGGCCCTGGCCAGGACATTTAAGCTCTCTCAGCCTCAATTTCCTCATCTGTAAAATGGGGATAATAATACCTGTCTTAGAGGGCTGTTGGGATCAAATGAGAAGTGAGTGAAGAATTATAAGCCACAAAGTGCTATATAAATGTCAGCTATTATGTTTAAAATTTACAAGCATTAAGTGGGGAAACAGACAAAAACAAAAAAAATTCCTTTCCTCAAGGAGCTTACATTCTACTTTCATATAGCATCTGTGCAAATAAGTAAGGGCATGTAGTTTAGGTTTTGATATTGCCCTGTATCTTTCACCTTGGCTGACACAGGAAAAGGAGAAAGAATCGTGTATATGTATGTGTTTGTGTATATATAAATATATACACATATATATATACACACATATATATAATATAGTGTGTGAATGTACATGTGTTTGAATATTGTGTATATATGGGTATATATATATATATATATATACATTTATACACACATATGCATATCCACCAAAGGCTACTGCAATCAATTCTTACTGGCACCAATATGTATCCCCTCACTCTGAACTACGATCGTTCATCAGTCTTGGTTCTAGATGGACAAAATAGCTAATGGGTAACGTGGAGCATAGCATGATAAGGCCTTTGTGATTACATACTCCCAACTGGCCTTTATCCCATCCTCTCCCACCTTCTCCAGAGGTTTGCTCCATTGATCATCGTCCCCCTCCTCCCCGACTCTTCAAAATCTTCAATCTTTTTTATCCAATACCTTCTTCCCTACTGTGTACAAATGTGCCTAGATCTCCCCTAGCCTTTAAAAAAAAGTACCCCATGGCCCTGTTAGCCTCTCAAGCTATCATCCTCTCTTTCACTGCCAAACTCCTAGAAAAAGCTGTCTGTCTTTGTCGCCTCCACCTCACCTTCCGTTTCTCAACTTCGATCTGGCTTCCAAGGCTGCCAATGCTAAAACCAGCGGCCTCTCCTCAGTCCCCATCCTCCCTGACCATCCTCTACTCCTGGATTCTTTCTTCTACCTGGGTTTTCGTTATACTGCCCTCTCCTAGTTCTTTCTGTCTGTCTGACTGCTTCTAAGTTCCCTTTTCTGGGTCATCATCAAGGCATCACTCTCTAACTGTGGAGACCAAAACAGACCCTGTTATCTCTTATCCCCCAACCCATCCCTCATCCCAGCTTCCCTATCGAGGGAAACACTATCATCCTAATCATCCAAGTTGAGACTGTCACCCTTGACTGCTCGCTCTCACCCATCTTGTCCAGTTCTTTGTTGTGCCTTCACAATATTTTTGGAGGCATCTACCCTTTCTATCTCCATTCCCACAAAGTCCACTCTGCTCATTAGTTGGAATAGTACAATAGCTGCCTCACCCTGTTCACCCTGCCTCGGGTCTCCAATCCATTTTCCATACATACAGTCACCAAAGTGGTTTTCCTGATTTGCACCTACCTTCTCAATACATTCTAGGGGCTCTCTGCAACCTCCAGAATCAAATACAGGGTGTCCCAGAAGTCTTAGAGCTTTATCACTATTAAAGTTTAAAACTGCACCAAGACTTCTGGGACTCCCTCTCTGAACTCTTTGGTAGGTAAAGCTCTTTACCACCTGGCCCCCTCCTGCCTGCCTGCCTCTCCTTGCTGTTCTCACAGTGCTCCAAATCCCTTCTCTCTGCCGCTTGTGCCGGCTGACCCATATGCCTGAAATTTCCTCCCTCCTCAATGCCACCTCTTGGAATTTCTGGGTTCCTTTAAGACTCGGCTCAAAGCCCTTTGTGTGGGAGGCCCCCCTGTCCCCCAGGGGCTAGTGCCTTCCGTCGCAGGTTACCTTTACTGTACATGCTTCTATGTGTACAGCCTGTCTCCTGTTAGATTGTAAACTTTGAGGAGAGGGGCTGTTGTTGCTTGTATCTCTAGCACTTAGAAGAGATTCAGAGCGATGTGTTCCTGGCACAGGGCAAGCATTTAATAAACACTCATTGGGGCAGCTAGGTGGTGCAGTGGATAGACCACAGGCCCTAAAGTCAGGAGGACCTGAGTTCAAATCCGACCTCAGACCAAACACTTGACACTTACTAGCTGTGTGACCCTGGGCAAGTCACTTAACCCCAATTGCCTTTAAAAAAAAATTAAATAAATGAATACTTATTGATTGACTAAAGGACTCTGTCCTGGTTCCTTTTCTTTCCAAGCTCTTTTAGACAGACTTCATCAGCACCTAGAGGCTGTCAATTCCCTCCATTTAGAGGACTCCCGAATCTATACATCCTCCCCAATCTTATCGCCTGAATACTAATACTGCATTACCGGATGTCTCATAAGCATCTCAAATTCTCCATGTCCAAAACTGCTCCCTCCCTCCTCCAAACTTCCCTATTTCTGTCATGGAATCATTATTCTTTCACAGTAGGGAAGAAGGTATTGGATAAAAAAGATTGAAGATTTTTAAAGGGTTGAGAAGGAGGGGGACCATGACCAACAGGACAAACCTCTGGAGAAGGTGGGAGAGGGTGGGATAAAGGCCAGTTGGGAGTATGTAATCACAAAGGCCTTATCATGCTATGCTCCACGTTACCCATTAGCTATTTTGTCCATCTAGAACCAAGACTGCAACCTCAGAATCAGTCACCTTTGACTCCTCCCTTCCCCCCACCCCTCTATGTCCGTTTGCCCAGTCCTGTCAATTCTATCTCCCCAGGGCTCTCCCTTCTGTCCTTTTCTGTTTATTCATACTCCATCATTTTAGTGCAGGCCCTCATCACTCCTTGCCTGGACTTATGGCATGAGCCTCCCAAATGGTCTTCCTGCCTCCAGCCTCATTCTGCTCCAATCCACCCTCCACACAGGTGCCAAAATGTGTCTAAAAGAACACACAGGATTGTCCTGCTCCCCTGCCCAAGATGCTTCTGTGGATCCTGGGATAGAATACAGCCTCTTGTCTGTCAATCAGAGACCCTCACAACCTCTCTTTCTAGAGCGATTGCACGTGACTCCCCCTCACGTGCTCTGTATTCCAGCCAAATTGACCTACCTACTTTTCCGTGTGTTTGCACAGGCTGGAATGCTTTTCCCCCTACCTCAGACAATCCCTAGCTTTAGCTCAGCTTACCTTTTGCCTCCAATAACAGGTCCTTTTCTGATTTCCACATTTGTAGTGTTCTCTCTCTCTCTCTCTCTCTTTCTCTCTCTCTCTTTCTCTCTCTCTCTCCCTCTCCCTCTCTCTGACCCTGGCTCTGATTCTCTCTGTCTCTGGTTGTCTCTCTTTCTCTAATTCTCTATCTCTCTCCACTGCAACCCCACCCTGACAGTTACTTTGTATTTACTCAGCATCTATTCTGTATACATTTCTCTAAGTACGTTTTGTTTCTCCCCAGTAGAATGTAAGCTTTTGACAGCAGGGACTATTTCATTTTTGTCTTTGTATTCCAAAAAGGTAATATAATGCCTGTCCCATAGGAGGTGCTAAAAAAATGCTTATTAAATTGAACTGAATGTAGTCAACTCTCAATTATCTGCAGAAATAGAATGACATGATGTAGATAAGACAAAAAGAACAAATAATTGTAATCGAATTGCAATATAGGATTTTTTTCTTTTTGGTTAGGGAGAGGAACAGTAGATGTGCATTCCTAATATGGTTTTATTTAGTTAATAATCAAGTTGAATATAATAATAGTGATAAATAATTAAAAATAATAAAGGTGACTTTCCTAAGTCTAGTAACAAAACCAGGACTAAGTTCAGAGAATTATGGGACATTAGAGTTGGAAGCTAAAAAAAAAAAAAATCACCTGGTCCAACCCCCTCATTTTACAGATGAGGAAATGTTTGAGGTTGTGGGCTCATAGATCACCAATTTAAAGATGGAACAGCCTGCAGAAGCCACCTAGTGCAACCCACTGTTTTTTTAGTCTTGAAAACTGAGGAAACTCATGGAAACTTGTTTTACAGCCATGAAACCAGAGAGAGATGGTAAGTGATTTGTTCAAGTTGATAACAACCAGTAAGTGGCCAAGCCAGGATTCAAACCTAGGTCTTCTGAGTTTATATGGGAATGTAATGGACCATAAGAACCAAGGCTAGGGTTCTCTCTACCCCATCCGCCTCAATTTCTAGCTCATTTTTCGTTTCTGCTAGACTACAGGTCCTTAAGCTTTTGCATCAAGAATCCCTTTGGCAGCTTGTTGAAGTCTATGGATTACCCAGAATTACTCAGAATAATGTTTTTAAATGCACAAAATAGGTAGAATTAAAAAAAGAAACCAAATGAAATATAGTTAACAAGATGTTAAAAAAAAAAAAGAAAAGAAAACTAATTCCTGGACCCCCTGTGCTAGACTGACTGCCTATTCCCATCCTTTTCTATAATTCTTGCCCTTAACCTACTGAGAACTGAGGACATGTGACATGTCACTTCCAAAGGCTAAAGTTCCTATTTAGTAGGCAGGGTTATTTGTATTGCATGAGCACTATTTGACAGTAGGAGAAGAAGATATAGCAGTTACAGGAGAAAACACCTATTCTGAAAATATTCCCCCTACCCCGCCCCACACATACGAATTAACCAGAAAACCTGTGACCACTCAAGGCAGCGGGGCGGGGGGGGGGGGCACCAAATGAACTATCCCCTAGATCTCCTCTAGCTGTTCCATCAGTGAGAACAGGAACCATCCCATATTCACAGGCCAAGGGCAGCGTCACTCTCATTTCCCTCTTTTCATCTCTTAGGGCTATAGTGAAACTATTTTCACATCTGCAGGGATGGGATGATCAGTGGTTTCCCATTATGCTACTCAAGCACTTGTTCAAAGCATAGCCCATTAAATTAGAAGAGCCCAGGCTCTTCCAAGAGGCTCATGCTAAGGGCTGACTGAAAAAGACAGTGTGGTTGCAAGTCCAGAACTTACCAGTGCTTGTCATTGGTTTGGAGGGACTTGATCCCATTTTTTTATTCCTCTGAGGCAAAAAAAAAAAAAGACAAGGTAAAAACTTGGCAGGTAGAGATCTTCTGAGTTGCCTGTGTCTGAGATTGTATGCAAGAATCATAGAATCAAACCTGTCTTTTGAGAGCTGAAAAAAACCTTAAGGAAGATCTAGCCCAACTCCCTCATTTTGCAGATGATGTATTTGAAGAGCAATGACTTGACCCAGGTCATGCAGCTATTACATGCTTTTGAAACCTCAGTGTTATCCCAGACTTTCTTTTTTCTTGCTTACTCCACACATCCAATCAGTTGCCAAATCTTGGAATTTTTTTCTCTTCAATATCATGTACACATATATGTATGTGCATGTATACATGCATATATACACACATGTATATATGCATGTGTATATGTGTGTCTGCATACACACATATATACTCATCTCTTTCCACTCACAAAACTACCATGCCAGTTGGACCCTTATCACCTCTTGCTTGGGCCATTGCTATAGCTGCTAATGGATTCCTCTCTCCACTACAAATCCATCCTCAACACAGCTACTAGTGATTTTCCTAACATGAGGATGTGTGTGACCATGTCACTACCTCCAACAGGCCCCTACTCAATAAACTCCAGTGGCTCCCCATTACCTCTAGGATTAAATATAAATTCCTCTGTTGAAACTCAAGGGACAGATTAATAAAATTGAAAGCAGGAAAACTATTGAACTAATAAGTAAGACTAAGAGATGGTTTTATAAAAATAAAATAAAATAAAATAAATAAACCTTTGGTTAATTTAATTTAAAAAAAAGATGAAAACCAAATTACCAATATCAAAAATGAAAAGGGTAAATTCATCAACAATGAAGAGGAAATTAAAGCAATAATTAGGAGCTATTTTGTCCAACTGTATGTCAATAAATCTAACAATCTAAGTGAAATGGATGAATATTTATAAAAATATAAATTGCCCAGATTAACAGAAGAGGAAATAAAATACTTAAATAACTCCACTTTAGAAAAAGAAATTGAACCCGCCATCAATGAACTACCTAAGAAAAAATCAGGTGGCCAGATTGATATACAAGTGAATTCTACCAAACACTTAAAAAACAATTAATTCCAATACTATATAAACTATTTGGAAAAATAGGTGAAGAAGGAGTCCTACCAAATTCCTTTTATGACACAGATATGGTGCTGATACCTAAACCAGGAAGAGCCAAAACAGAGAAAGAAAATTATAGACCAATTTCCCTGATGAATATTGACGTAAAAATTTTAAATAAAATATTAGAAAAGAGATTACAGCAATTTATTACTAGGATAATACAATATGACCAGGTGGGATTTATATCAGGAATGCAGGGATGGTTCAATAACAGGAAACTATTATCATAATTGATCATATCAACAAGAAAACCAACAGAAATCATACAATTAACTCAATAGATGCAAAAAAAAAGGCTTTTGACAAAATATAGCACCCATTCCTATTAAAAACACTAGAGAGCATAGGAATAGGAGCTTTCCTTAAAATGACAAGTAGGATCTATCTAAAACCGTCAGAAAGCATTGTCTGTAATGGGGATAAGCTAGAAGCCTTCCCAATAAGATTGGGGGTGAAACAAGGATGCCCCTTGTCACCGCTATTTTTCAATATTGTACTAGAAATTTTAGCTTTAGCAATAAGAAAAAGAAATGGAAGGATTTAGAATAGGCAATGAGTAGACAAAACTATCACTCTGTGCAGATGATATGATGGTATACTTAGAGAATCCTAGTGAATCAACTAAAAAACTTCTTGAAATAATTAACAACTTTAGCAAAGTTGCAGGATATAAAATAAACCTACACAAATCATCAGCATTTCTACATTTTACTAACAAAGCCCAGCAGCAAGAAAATAATTGTAGATAATATAAAATATTTGGGAGTCTACTTGCCAAGACAAACCCAGAAACTATACGAACACAGTTACAAAACACTTTTCACACAAATAAAGTAAGATCTAAACAATTGGAAAAATATCAATTACTCATGGGTAGCTGAGTTAATATAATAAAAATGACAATTCTACCTAAATTAATTTACTTATTCAGTGCCATACCAATCAAACTACCAAAAATTATTTTATAGAGCTAGAAAAAAATAATAAGGTTCATCTGGAAGAACAAAAGTTCAAGAATATCAAGGGAATTAATGAAAAAAAATGCAAAGAAGGTGGTCTAGCTGTACCAGATCTAAAACTATATTATAAAGCAGCAATCATCAAAATTATTTGGTACTGGCTAAGAAATAGAGTGGTGGACCAGTGGAATAGATTAGGTACACAAGATACAGTAGTGAATGACTGTAGTAATCTACTGTTTGATAAACCCAAAGACTCCAGCTTCTGGATAAGAACTCACTATTTGACAAAAACTACTGGGAAAACTGGAAAGTAGTATGGCAGAAACTAGGCATAGACCAACATCCTACACCTTCTATCAAGGTAAGGTCAAAATGGGTACATGATTAAGACACAAAGGGTAATACCATAAGCAAATTAGGAGAGCAAGGAATAGTTTACTTGTCAGATCTATGGAGAAGGGAAGAATTTATGACCAAACGAGATAGAGAACATTATGAAATGCAAAATGGATAATTTTAATTACATTAAATTAAAAAGGTTTTGCACAAACAAAACCAACACAACCAGGATTAGAAGGAAAACAGAAAGACTGGAAACAATTTTTACAGCAAATGTTTCTGATAAAGACCTCATGTCTCAAATATATGTAGAGAACTGAGTCAAATTTATAAGAATACGAGTCACTCTCCAATTGCTAAATGGTATGAATAGGCAGTTTTCAGATGAAGAAATTAAAGCCATCTATAGTCATATAAAAATGCTCAAAATTGCTATTGATTAGAGAAATGCAAATTAAAATAACTTTCTTCTTTCACAACATGACCAATGTGGAATTATGTTTCCATGATTGCACATGTATAACCTATATCAGATTGCTTGCCATCTTGAGGAGGAGAGAGGAAAAAAAAATTGAAGCTCAAAATCTTATAAAAATGAATGTTGAAGACTACATGCAATTGGAAAAAATAAAATAACTATTTACAAATATATATACATATACACATATACATATGTACATATGTATATTCCTCTGTTTAGCATTTAAGACTCTTCACAACTTGGCCCTTTCCTACTTTTCCAACTGTTTAACCCATTATTCTGCACTATGCCCTCTATGGTCCACTGGACCACTCACTGTTTTTCACAAACCACACTGTGTCTCTGTACTGGCTATCCCCCTTCTTCCTTTCCTCCAACTCTTAGACTCCCTGGCTCCCCTCAGGACTCAGTTGAAGTGCTACCTTCTGTGGGAGACTTTTCCTAGACCCACCAGGTGCAAGTGCTTTCCCATCTGTGGCTTCCATCTACTCTGTATTTTGTATGTACAGATACAAGATGTGTGTGGTGTCTCTCTTTTTAGAATGCAAGCTCCGTAGAGGCAGAGGACTGATTTTACTGTTGCTTTGTGTTTGTAGCACTCAGCAGAATGCCTGGCACAAAGCAGATGATTAATACATGTTTGTTGATTCATTGATTGGTTTAACATTGTCCCTGTGAAATAAATTTAAAGCCACTGAACTCATTCTCTGAAGTCATAAAAAAGGAGAAAATCATGTGGTTCCCCTGGGAGCTTGTTTCTTACTTATGCACACAGAGAAAAAGGAGGAAACAATTGAAAATTAATTTCAAAACCCCAAATATTTGACAAAATCAAAGCATGGATAAAGTGAAATATACCTTAAAACAATTTTTGTTTGACTAAATCCTGGAGTGCTTCAGTTACACCAACTTTACCCTTCAGGACGATGTTATTTCCCAACCATTTAAAGAGAACCTCTTCCTAAAAAAAAAACCAAAAAATATATAAACAGGCAAGATTTTACCACTTAAATGAACAGAAAGGTTACTTAGCTGATGATTTCTTTAGGAGAACAATTTCTTTTAGACTAATGAAGAAAGAAGTATAAAAAATGAGTTTACCTTAGAAGCAAAACTCTGGTAAGATGACTGAAAAAAGGTTGGACTGCCTGTTTTACTTGTTTCCTTTTTAGGGACTCAGCTCATTTTTGCAACAGTGATGAAATATTGTAGTTAAACCACCAATCAAACTAGCCGACCACTCACTACGAAGCTTGCATACATGTTCAGTGGCAGACTTCTTCTTACAAGTAAGTCACAGAGAGGGTGCTGTCAAGTGGCTTTGTTTCATAAGTAGGGCTTCTTACTGAATCATTTTGGTCCTTAAATGCCCCAATAGTCACTTGTCAATCTGACTTGAAACAGGAACAGAAAAGAAGAATAGAAAAGGACCATTGTATTATTCAGCCAAGTGTTTATTGAATGTCTGAGCAGCATGGTGCAGTGGGAGAACCACTGGGATTAGGGTCAGGTGACCCTGGTTTTGATCCTGGTTCTGCCATTTATTGTCTGTGTGACTGTGGGTAAATTGCCTTCCTGCTCAGTGCCTCAGTTTCCTCATCTGTAAAACATAGGCCTTGCACTAGGCCACGGGTTCTATAAAACTTGGACTCAATCAAAAGGATGCACCCCAGGACCTAGAGGGCCACATGTGGCCTCGAGGCCCTGGATTAGGCGATTTCTAATATCCCCTCTGTCTCTAACTCCACCAGCTGATGATCCTACTTTGTTTTCAGCCAATCAAGGGATACAGAAATAAGACATGATCCCTGCTTTGAGAACCCTTAGGAGCCAATTCAATTTAATTCAGGAAGCATTGTGCATAGGCACTGGTGATTCAAAGACAAAAGCGAACCCAATTCTTGTCCTCAATTCCAGTGAGGGAAGGAAAACAACATGGCCACAGATTAGTAAATACGTAATTAGTAAATTAGTAAACACAAAAGGCAGAAAAATGTACGGTCCTGGAGGGCAGGGGCTGTTTTCATTTTTGTCTCTCTCTCCCCATCGCTTTCTTTCTCTCTCTCCCCATCCTTTTCTTACCCTAGTGCCTGGTACAAGGTGAGAAATTACTGAAGACTGAGGAGGATCAGAGAAGCCTTGAAGAGAACTAGGGATTTTGAGAAGTAGAATGTAAGCACCAGGAGGGCAGGATTAGGGGACCAGGGTCTATGAGGGCTCCTCTATATACAGTCCGTGGCACACAGTAACAGATTAATGCTTGTTGATTGACTGAAGAGGTGAGGATGGGAGAAGTGTGAGCATTTCTCATATGAAGATAGCCTCTGCAAAGACATGGAGACAGCAAGAAAGCCAGCTTTTTTCTTTTTTTTTTTTAATGTAAAGAAGAGAGGTATTTCTCACTTTTCTTCTAGGCCGTACTTGGTCGTTACAATGACAACATTTAGGATTTTTGGCTGCCATTCTTTCCATTTAAAATATTGCAATAATGTATATTGTTTTCCTTGGTTCTGCTTACTTAACTGCATCACTTCATATAACTCTCCCCATTCTCTGAATTCTTCACACTCATCATTCCTTATATTGTAGTAGTGATCCATTACATTCATGTATAATTTATTTAGCCATTCCCTAATCAATCTACTTTGTTTCTAGCTCTTTGCTACCACAAAAAGTGCCATGATGAATGTGGGCTATGGGACCTTCTGATCTTTGGGGTCCCTGGGTTGAAGAATGCAAGCATTTTATTCGTTTTTTAGTATAATTTCAAATTGCTTTCCAGAACATGGTAGATGAGAGGGAGAGAAATGTGAAGTCAGCCTGGAAAGACAGATGGGAGTCAATTATGAAGACATTTTGTGGTGGGAGTAATGCCTTAACACTGTCATACCCCACCCCACCCCACCCCTTAAATATAGACTGGTTTTTCCTTAGAACAAATTGAAACTGTGCTCAGGATTTAATTTGCTCAATTTAAAGGTCATGTGACCAACAAAATGGTGGACTAAACATTTTCTCCAAACCCCACTGATTCCAAAATCCACTAAAGAGGGAAGAGGCACCATTTAGAACACAGGTGAAACTAGAAGAAAAGAAAACATGAAACCCAACAAGGTAGCGGCCTTATGAATTAACATAGAAGAATGCTAAGCTCACTTGGTACCCCTCCCCAACCAGCTTCCATAATCAGACAGGGTCCTCAAACTGACTCATAAGCTTGTGTGTGTGTGTGTGTGTGTGTGTGTGTGTGTGTGTATTTTGAGCTTGCACTTTTATGAAACGTTTATTTAACAGATCAACCTTTCCCCCTCCCCCCTAAACTGGAGTTTCTTTTTGTTTCCATACTGTGTATGGGTAATGACAAAAACAGCTGCTGACAAAGCTGAACAGAACAAATTATTTCAAGAAAGTATAGCTAACAGCAGCTTTAGCTTTTTTTTCTCTTTCTAAAGGCATAATATAAATAAATACATGTATTTATAAAATATGTATATAAACATATACATATATACATATGTACAATGTATAGATACATCTATAATACATACATGTGATATGTATTACATACATCTACATCTACATCTACATATATATATAATACATATCACAACAATGGTTTAGACACACTAAATGGGTTCAAGTGTTCAAGTGAGATCTGACAACAGGCACACCCAGGAACCACAAAGTTGGGTTGAGCTGCTTCTGGGGCTCCCATTGCCCCATCTTCTGGCCACTGGTTGAGTCTTGAAGGAGAAACTTGCCTAATGCCAAGGAAAGGGACAGGAAGCAGTGCAAGGTCACGTCGGAAGGGTTGAGCACAGGCACCAGCAGGCAGGAAAGTGGAATCCATTAGACATTGCTCAGGGAGGACTTTGCCCTCTAGCAGCTGGCACCACCCCCAGTGCTTACACAGCTGACTTTGTCCTCAGTGTTCCATTTGGTACAGCAAGCAGTAGGATCCTCATCACTTCTGATAGTGATACAGCTCCTCTTGGTGGCCTCTGCCACATTGTTCATTAGCTCTTTGGTTCCTGGAACAAAGGCTTCCCACTCAAGTACTCCAATGGGTCCATTCCACACAATCTGTTTGGCCGGGTACCACAGCTCCCATGTACTTCTATCTGTTCTCAGGGCCACAGTCCAAATCCATCCACCCAGCAGGGATGCCAGGGGCCAATGTGACTTGTCCAGTCTTGGCATTCTTATCAAACTTGTCCACTGTAATGAAGTCAATAGACAAAGTGATCTTGACACCATTCTTCTCAGCCTTGGCCTTCAGATCTTTGACAATCTTGGCCCCCTCTTCACCAAAAAGAGAAGTTCTGATCTCCATGTTGTTGAGCACCTTGAGGAAGATGAAACCCATTCCACCGCCAATAATAAAGTCTCATTGATTTTATTGAGCACATTGTTGATCAACTGGATTTTGTCAGCAACTTTAGCTCCACCCAAGATGGCCAGGAAAGGCCTGTCTGGGATCTCCAGGGCCTTGACAAAATAAGTCAGCTCCTTTTTCATGAGGAAACCACATGTGTCCTGGGTCAGATCTACTCCCACTATAGAACCGTGGGTGTGGTGAGCAGTACCAAAAGCTTCATTGACATATACACCCCACCACTTGGAGAGGGATGCGTGGAAGGCTTCTACTTTGGCTGGCTTGGCTTTGATCTTGTTCCCAGAAGCATCTTTGCCTTTTCCTTCTTCTATATGGATGCAAAGATTCTCCAGCAAAATGAGAGACCTGTTAGGTGGGTTAGCACAGGCTTTCTCCACTGCTAGACCCACACAATCCTTCAGGAACAGAATACCTTTGCCCAGCAAGGATTTGAGCTCTGCAGCCATGGGCTCCAAGGAATGTTTGTCAGGCACAGGGATACCATCAGGTCAGCCTGTCATCAGAACAATGGGCTTGGCTCCATTATCCAAGAAGTAATCGATGCTAGGAAGAGTAGCCCTGACTCTCTGGTTGTTGGTTATATCTTTGTTTCTCATGGGAACATTAAAATCCACCCTCATGATGACCCTTATCTCCTTCAGGTCTGCCTTGTGCAAGGTCGGTTTGCTGGAAAGAGACATGTTGGCAGAGAGGAGATCAAGGGGTGGCTGCAACTGGAGCTTGGGCTGCCTAAGCGAGGGACTGCCCTGCACCCCAGGGTCAGCACCTACTGCACAGGCTTGTGTTTTGAGACCTACTCAGGGATTCTCTCCTCACTGCAGAGATTCTTCCAGAATGTCCCGTCCCCTGCCCATCCACCTGTCAGCTGTAACAAGCAAAAGACATTTACTCTGCTTTGCCACTGCAAGAGGGTAGGGAATGGGGGTAGAGGAGTGAATGTGGCTTCCTATTTGCCTAGGTTGCCCCTAGGTTAGGGATCCCCAAGCCTATACACAGTGTCTGTCTGGAAGCTCTGTCCAGACCATCCATTCCACCCTCCCCAAACCCTGTGAAAAGCAGCAGAAACTGACTTAGTTCAAGGCAAATAAAGAAAGAAACAAGAACCAGGAATGGGACTGGGAAGGAGTCCAATGTGAGCAGCTACATCAGGTCTGAAGGAAAGGGTACTGAAATCTAACTGGAGTCAGGCATAAATCCTAGAAGCTATTTAGGGCAGGTACCTGGGGGTATAATCACCTTCAGCTGATGAATCAGTAAGTGCCTACTGTATTCCAGGCACCAAGCTAAGCGCTAGGGATACAAAAAGAGGCAATAGATAGTCTCTGTTGTCAAACTTATAATTTAATAGGGGAGACAATATGCAAACAAATTGATACAAAGCAAGCTATCTACAGGATAAATAGAAAATAATGAATAGAAGGAAGGCACTGGAATTAAGAGAGGTTGGGACTTAAAGGAAGCCAGGGAGGTCAGTAGTTGGAGCAGAGGAGGAAGAGCACTCCAGTAACAGAGGACAGCCAGAGAGAATGCCCAGAGCTGAGAGATGGAGTGTCTTGTTCATGGAACAGCCAGGAGGCCAGTGTCACTAGATCAAAGAGTCTGTGTCAGGGGGTAAGGTGTCAGAAGAGGGGAAAGGAAGAAAGGGGCAGGTTATGAAAGAGATAATAGAAAGCCACTGGAATTTTGTATTTGATTCTGAAAGCAATAGGGAGTTACTGGCATTTACTGAGAAGAGGAGAGTGACGTGGTCAGACCTATGCTTTAGAAAATTCACTTTAGTGGCTGAATGAAGGATAGATTAGAATGGGGGGAGACTTCAGCAGGCTATTGCAATAACCAAGGTGTGAGGTGATGAGGGTGAGCCCCAGAGTGGTAGCTGTGTCAGAGGGGAGAAGCAGGGATGGTATTCGAAAGAAGTCACAAAGGTGAAATCAACAGGCAATAGCTTGGATGTGGGGTGAGTTCAGAGATAGTGAGGAACCCAGGGTGATTCTTAGGTTGTGAGCCTGAGGGATGGGAGGATGGTGTTGCCCTCTATAGTAATAGGGATGATAAGAAACAGGGACGGGGGAGGGGGGAGAAGGTTTAGGGGGAAAGATGATGAGTTCTGTTTTGGACATGTTGAGTTTAAGATGTCTACTGGATGTCTAGTTCAATATGTCTGAAAGGCAAATGGAGATGTGAGATTGAAGGCCAGTAGAGAAATTGGGGCAGGTTAGTTAGATATAAGAATCATCAGCACAGAGATAGTAATTAAATCAATTAAAGGGGAAGGAGTCAGAAAGAGAAAGATAGATGCAGCTGTGAGGAATTTTTTCTCACATCAAGTCTAAGTTTGACTCTTTGCATTTTCCAACCATTCATTGTTCCTTGTTCTGCCCCCTGGAGCTAAATAACAAGTTTAGTTCCCCTTCTAGCTAGCTAAGTAGTACAACAGATAGAGCGCTGGGCCTGGAGTCAAGGAAGACCTGAGTTCAAATCCAGCCTTCAGTAGTAGCTGTGTGACGTTGAGGAAGTCATTTAACCTTTGCTTGCCTCAGTTTCCTCATCTGTAAAATGGAAGAGCAGGCCTGAAACACCACGGACTAAACATCACAACCTTCCCCACCTCCCCATAGATGAATCAATGTATTTTATGGAATTAAATTGTAGAACAGGAAGGTGCTTAAGTGGGAAGAAAGGAAGTGGAACACAGAGTGGAATGTGTGATATATTGTAATCCATTTCATGGGTAAACAATGAGAGAAAGATAACCAACCCTTGTGGTAACTGGACAAGAAGAGAGGGTATAGAAGAAGGGGAGAGGTAGCAAAAGAGAGAGATTGAAACAAGGGGAAAGAAAGGGGGCAAGAGGTTTCCACGGAAAAGCTTTCCTATGGTAATGAAAGACAGGGACCTCTAGTCAGGGGGGAATTGATGTCTACGCAGACCACTTCCTTGGAGAGAGCGTTATGTCTCTATGGACAAAATCCTGCCTCAGGGGAAGGGAGATCAGGGCTCCTGGGGGCAACTGACACTCAGGAGGGTGAGAGAACATGGACCCAGAGAGGAGACTGCATGGCACATGGGAAGGAGAATGATCACGGGGAGACCAGGAGCTGAAACAGAACCACATAATTTATGATGCACAGTCATTTCTGCCGTGGGACGATGCTTCTATCTTCATCACTTCCCGCTTCTATGAGTGAAATGCAAGAGATGAAAGGGACAACGGAATGTGATCTAGGAGACAAAACAGAAGTTTTTGAAAGCAGCTCAGACTTGGTGCTTCAGAAACTCTAATTCCATGAAGAACACAAAAATTAAAGAAGGACTAGACAAATTATGAATCAAAGAATAAAAGTTCAGAATAGAAAGAGAAGAGAATCAATGAAGAGAGCAAGATAAAAAAATCATTCTTGGAAAAAAGGCACAGAAAAGGGAAAAAAAACTAACAAAAGCAAAGGAGGAAGAAGGGGAGATTTTGAACTAAACACTAACAGAGGAAAGAGGGGAAAAGAAAGAATTAGATAACTAGAGAACAATATCAATAAATAAATCCACTAAACAGGCAAAGACTTAAATGTGAAGAGGGTGGTGGAGAGTCTAGAAGAGAGACGATGGGAATAGGGTTGCATCAAGGTAGATTAAGCAAAACAGATTAATTTAAGAGACAAAAGACTGCCTGAGGAACCAAAGAAAAGGCCTAATTTAAAAAAAAAAAAGCTCCAAACCAAAAAACCAAACCCAAGCAATACAAGAGACAGGAATGGAAGAAACATAAACTTAACTCATGACTTTAAGTGGGGATGTATCCAACAATCCAGTAAAAGCAAAAAATGACAGGTTGGATAAGAAAATAAAACCCCATAATCTGTTGCTTACAAGAAACACATCTAAAAAACAAAGACATACATAGAATACAAAATAAAAGATTGGAACAAAATTGACTATACACTAGATACATCCAAAAACAGGAATAGCAATCACACTATAAAACAAAGCAAAAGTAAAAATTCATAATATATGCAGATATAAACATGGAAATTATGTTATGCTTAAAGAAACCACAGAAAACCAATATGAATATTAAACTTAGATGATCCAAATAACCTAACATCTAAATTCCTAAAAAATTAACTAATTTGTGAGATGTGACTTAATTGATGTAGTTTAATTATTGATTGGGCATTGCCTCAGTCAAACTGAGACCTGTTAAAGACCTTAGCTTAAAAGGGCCAAAGTCTGCCATCACAAACAGGGCAATTTCCAGTCATCCTGATCTATATCTTGCCACTGGACCCAGATGGCTCCAGATGAGAAAACAAGGCTGGTGACTTTGCACAGCCCTCTTTCACTTAAATCCAATTCACTTTCATATCATGGCATCACCTCCCTGATGTCGTGGTCCTCTTTGAGAACTAAGGACAAACAACTACTTTTGGGAGAACAAAGTAGCCAAGATGTGAAGGACTGAAGCTCCTCCCTCTGGTTTATGAACACAAACCAACCACATGAATCACTCTGGGAAACTATGTTCAGTTGAATGTCAATGCTTTATCATGGATGAATAATCCCTTCCCCACTATGAATATCCCTTCCCAATGATAGCTAAGTGAACCTTATTTAAAAAAACAAACAAACTACTAGATGAATTACAAGTGTCTAATTTACAATTTAAAACCCAAAGAATAAGGGGATTAGGCTGAGTCAGACTTTGCTCACAACAGCTTTAAATGCCAGAGGAATTTGTATCCTAGAGGTAATAGTTGAGAAGACAAGATTCAGAAAAAAACAATGCAAGATACAAATGCTTAGATTCCTTAAAAGTTTGCCCAATAAGATGGATGTTCTGATAAATCTTATCTTTGGCTGAAAGAAGGCTTGGGTCGAATTCTTTTGGGCAGGACCCATGTGGTGATCTTGGGATCCCAGCACCCCTAAACCCCTAAACCTCAACAATGTGAGGAAGACTTGAGTTCAAATTCAGCCTCAGATACTTAATAGCTGTATGGCCCTGGGCAAGTCATTTAACCCTGTTTGCCTCAGTTTTCTCATGTGTAAAATGAGCTGGAGAAGGAAATGACAAACCACTCCAGTAATTTTGCCAAGGAAACCCCCAGTGGGGTCACAGAGAGTCAAACACAACTAATTGACCAAGCAACAAGACAGAAGGAGGTCTCCAGTGGATCCTTTGGGGACCTAAGCTTGGCTTTGGAGGCTAATTAACATGTTTCGTTTGTTTTATTGAGGTCTTGGATAAAGGCATAGACGGTGTGCTTATCCTGCTTAGAGCTGACACAAAGCTAGCAGAGATAACTTACCTAATGGATGACAAAATCAGTTCTCAAAAAGACCTTGAGAGGCTAGAACCTGTCAAGAGCCAGGGCCAGATGTGCTAAGAGGTAATTTAATAGGTTAGTGTAAAGACACTTGAATTCAAACATAAACTTCACAAGTACAAGATGGGGCAGGCATAGCTAGGCAGCCGTTCATCTGGAAAGAATTCTAGATGACAGTCAGGAATCAAAAAGATCTTCTCAGGCTAGAACATTGGGTTGAATTTAAGAAGCTGAATAGTAGTAGGGGTAAATGTACAGTCTTATTGTTGGGTTCACAGAACAGATTTCACAAGTATAAGATGGAGAAATCATGGTTAAGCAGTTTCTCTAAAAAATATCTGAGAGTTTTAGAAGGCTACAAACTCAAGGAGACAACCTGTGATACGGCAGCCAAAAAAGCTAATTCATTCTTGGGCTACATTAAGAGAGGCATGATGAATGAATGGGGGGAGAAGCATTTATTAAGTGCTTCCTGTGTGCAAAGCACTGTGGTAAATGCTGGAGAGACACAATTAGAAAAGTAAGACAATTCTTGTACTTTAGCTGCCGGGCAGATGGAAAGGTCTCATGGATGGTCCTTGTGTGTGGTTTGTCTTTTTTGTTCATGAAGAGGACCAAGACATCAGAATGATGATGCCATTGACCATTGATGGGGTTTTGGCCCAAGTCGAGATCCTCACCCCTTTCCCCAAAGGGAATCTGGCTCTATAGGCCCCAGTTCCTTATTTCCCTTTGAAAGCTTTAGCCTTACCTTTTGATCTTATTCAGATGCGCCTTCCTCCCTAGCCCCAAAGAGAATCGGGCTCCCATTTGTCTACCGGTCCCAGAAAACTCTTAAACTTTTAGGTTCCTTATCTACTTTCTTTATCTCCCTTTGAAAGCAAACTTCTACCTTCCAGTTCCCTTCATTATCTATTCCCATTGTTTATTCAATCTCTCAGACCTTCCAGTCGGAATTCTCACCTAGACCCTTTTCTCCTCTGGCCACCCAAAGTTACTTTAGTGTATAAAAGATCCACCCTGGCCCCCATTCAGATGCTGAGAATCTCTCGTGCCCGCTCGTCCTTACGGGCATCACTTGGCCTATGTGATTTATCTCTAATAAACTTTTTCTCCGGCTGGAAGAAGATTTGAATTGAATTCTTTCAGGCAGGGCCCGGCACCGTGATCTTGGGGTCAGTTTGAGCACCCCAAACCTCTAGACCTCTTCACCATGACATGGAAGTGAATTGGATTTTAGGGAGGGAGGTCATCAGCCTCACTTTCTCCTCCAGAGCCATCTGGGTCCAGTAGCAAGATATAGATCAGTTCGATTGGAGAAGGCCCAGGATGCAGTTGGGAGACCTTGGCCTTTTGAAGCTGAGGTCTTTAACAGGTCTCAGTTTGACTGAGGCAATGCACATTCAGTGAATAGGCCTGTTTAAGATGTGAGCCAAAGGATGGCCCCTTTAATAAAAAAAAAATCAAACTGGGAGGGGAAGACCCTCAGGGTTGCTGGACAAAAGAGAAACAATTACTATTTACATTCACTCTGAGCCAGGGGAGCCCAAAAAGTAACCATTAAGTAGTGCTTGGGAGGGACCTATTGTTGTCCAATCAATGAGAGCCTGAGTGCATTGGATTAAAGGCACTGTTTTCTCCTCCCATGGTCCTTAGGGTGAGGTGACAGAGCAGTATTAGTGCTTCTTCTCTAATGTCATTTCCACTGTTAAAATATCAGTTTTTGATGTTGAACAATTGGACAAGAGCAAGGACCATGGTGACAAGACCTTCCTCTTCTGGGTCTTCAGTAGCTGTGGTTGTAGCACCTACACCAGCTGAATCTCCACAGGGCTTGCTTCCCAGGATGACGGCTGAGGATGCTGGTCTGGAAGTGTTACTATTCCTAAGCTCTTGGGTGTCTCCATCAGGGCCTAAAGGGAGATGGCGGTCAGGGCCAACGTGGTGCTGGTGGCGCCTGTGGTGGTTGGACTCATCCAGCACACATACTGCCTCTCTTCTCCTCCCTACAATCTCCTGCTGCTCTAAGGTGATAGTCCTGCTGTCATCTGGTCTGGTCAGACCATAACTAGAGTATTATATTCAGCTCAGTCAGTCAATGAGCATTTATTAAGCACCTATTATGTGCCAGGCACTGTGCTAAGTACTTGGAATACAAGGAGAGTCTCTGACCTCAAGTAGTTCACACTCTAATGGGGGAGGAGGGACAGAAAATGCAAATATATACAAAGCAAGCTATATACAGGATAAATGGGAAATAATAGGGGGAAGGCCCTAAAATTAAGGGGTTGGGAAAGGCTTCCTGTAGAAGACCAGATTTTAGTTGGGACTTGAAGGAAACCAGGGAACCCAGTTTAGGGCGCTGAAATTTAGGAAGGTCTTTGATAAGCTGGAGACTGTCTGGAAGAGGACAACTAGAAATGTGAGGAGACTGGAGTCCAGGCCATTTGAAGATCAGTTCAAGGAATTGGAAAAGGGGACATGATCACCATCTCCAGGTATTTAAAGAGCAGCCACATCAATCAATCAATAAATGGGCAGGGCACTCTGCTGTTATCTGGGAATGTGAAAACAGGTAAAAGACGGTCCCTGTCCTCAAGGAGTTTACAATCTAATGAGGGAGATAACATGCAATAACATGCATACAGAGAGAGAGAGAGAGAGAGAGAGAGAGAAGAGAGCGAGCAACCTATATACTAGATGAATAGTGAATAATTAACAAAGGGAAGGCACAGCAGGTAAGGATTGGGGAAGTCTTTTGGTAAAAGGTAGGATTTTATGGAGACTTAAAGGAAGCCAATAGTTAGAGTAGAGTAGGAAAAGTGTTCCAGGCATGGGGGTAGGGGACAGCCAGAGAAATGCCTGAAGCTGAGAGATGGAGGGTCTTGTTTGTGAAACAGCACAAAGGTTCAAAGGCCCTTCCAGCTCTTGTTCTATGGCTCTAAATATCTGAAGAGGTCTAGAGGTTTTGGGGTGCTCGAACGGACCCCAAGATCACGGAGCTGGGCCCTGCCTGAAAAAATTCAACTCAAATCTTCTTCCAGCCCGAGAAAAAGTTTATTAGAGATAAATCAGATAGGCCAGACTCCCAAGGAACCCAAACGCCCGTAGGGACGAGCGGGCATGAGAGTCTCAGCCTTTTGGGCATGAGAGAGTCTCAGTGTTTCAATGGGGGCCAGGGTGGATCTCATATACACTAAAGTAACTGTGGGTGGCCAGAGGAGGGGGCTGGGAAAAGGGTCTAGAAGAGAATTCCAATTGGAAGGTCTGAGAGATTGAATAGACAATGGGAATAGATAATGAAGGAAGTTTGAAAGGCATCCGCATAAGATCAAGAGGTGGAGCCAGGGCTTTCAAAGGGGAGATAAGGAACCAGAGACCAGAGTAAAAAAAAGTTTAAGGGTTTTCTGGGGTCTGTAAACAAATGGGGACCAAATTCCTTTTGGCAAAAAGGGGCAAAGTTCTTGGCTTCTGAAACTGAATGATGGGCCCATAACCCCATCATATCCACAAGTCTGAAAATATAGAGTTGAGGTTTGAATGGGAGCCATAGAATTTTAGATTTGGAAGGAACTTTCAGAGTCTATAAAAATCACAGCTTCATATAGCATTTTAGCCTTGGTAAAGTACTTTCATGTACATTATCTCATAACTTGGTAAAGTAGAGACTGATGCAGTTTAGGGGTTCAGGGGTCCTGGGGCCCAAAATTACAATACGTGGGTCCTGCCCAAAAGAATTCGACCCAAGCCTTCTTTCAGCCAAAGACAAGGTTTATTAGAACATCCATCATATTGCACAGACTCTTAAGGAGTCTAAACATTAGTAAGCTGTGGCTAGATTATAAGCATCTGAGCAGTGGCTAGATTTTAAGAATCTAAGCAACTTAATGGAGACAAGGTGGACCTTATATACAGAAAGACTGTGGGAGGGACCTAAGAGTGGCCAGTAAACTGGGGTGAACAGAACTCCTGGGACCTGGACCTCGGAGCCAGCCAAGGGAGAATGGAGCCTAGCTAGGATTAAGGGTGGGAAATGGCTGGGGGTCATACATAGGGAGGTAAGACAAAGGAAGGCCAGGCTAGGTTAATGGAATTGAGAGATTGGGGTATAGCCACAATGAAAGGCCAGTTGATGGGATTATAGCCTCAGGCTAATGCCAGAGATTTGGCCATGTGTTGGGAGAATTTTCCCATGGGAGTTCTAGCTTCTCTTGGCAGAAACTGAGGGTCACAATCTCTTGCGTGGCAAAAACAAGGAAGTCTCACAAGACCTCTCCTTTGCTGACACGCAGCTCCCACGGTTGGCTTGGCTCTCCTCTCATTGGGAGAAAAGTCCTACTCATACCCCTGATACGATGGCTGCATGTGTCCAGCAGACTTGGTGATTGGTTATCACATGGAGATCATGCTTTGATCATGTATTACTAGGGAAATAAAAGAAAGCTACTAGCACTTAATAAACGGAGCTTCTGCCATCTTGCTGTCTCCTGCCTCATCAATGTGCCTCCAGGTTAAGAGTATTGAGCTGGTCTCATGCTCACCACTGCAGCGGCCACCTCAGCTGGTGCCCAACGTGGGGCGGGAGGAAAAGGCTCCACGAGTGGAAAATTACTTTTCCAAGAGTTTAGCACCAGTAAGCTTAGAGCTTCAATCTTGGAAAAAGAGATCTCTGAGGCTTATCCCGTCGTAAGAAAACGACGGAGAAGGTAACTAAGGAATTTACTATACCATGGGGCAGAACATAGGGCTTCTCACTCCTTCCAATGAGGAAAATTATGCCTGAGCACTATATAAAATAACAAAAAAGACAGGAGTGTCTTTACATTTAAAGGACCTAAGAAAGTTAGTACAATTGGCTTTCAGGATCTCCCCTTGGCTCCCGGAACATGGTTGTTTTGAGCCAGCGAGATGGAAAGTATTTGGGGAACAGATGACATCTTTTGATAATACTTGCCTGGGAGTAGTAAGAGAATTGGATTATACAATATATCAAATAGTAAAACAATTGCTAACAAGTCAGAGCCAGAAAGAAGTTAGGTGCTTTCCAGCCTGTACTCAGACTGGCTCGTCCCTCCCATCCACACTTTATACTCCACCAAGAAGAAAAAATTATAGAATGGTTATACAGCAAAATCAGTAATAAGAGGGTTTTAACTAGTTATCTAGAAGCATCTATATTAGCTAAAAAGGCATTTCTCCGCATTTTACATCTTAGAGGACAGAAAGGCACTTTGTGGGTCCCTGTTACAAAAGAAAGACTTGAGTCCCTTTTATGTTGTGATGAAAATTGGACTGTGTTATTGAATCTAGGTAATATTCAAGCAGGACAAAAATACCCCTTTACAAAATGGTTTAACAATTGGCAATGGATATTCCCCAAGATTGTCGGGGATACACCTGTTGATGGCTATAATGTCTATACTGACGCTACTAAAGAAAAGAAAGCTGTTCCATCCCCTACAGGAATAAAATTTTATATTAGACCATTTCCGAATTAGAAATAAAATTTTACCATATTTCCTAATTTCCTAATTAGAAAAATTCCTCATTCAATGAAAAATGGGTAGGACCTTTCATGGTACTAACCTGGGGAACAGGGTTTGATAGTCTCTCAACAGGAGTAAGAGGTGAAAAGATGGGTTTGCTTGCTACGCTTCTTCTTCTACTCACCTTATTGAACTCGGCGACATCTGCAACCACGGAGAAACTCGGATGGGGATTTTAACAGACCCTCCCTGGCCTCGCGTCGTGTCCTGGGGTGAACAATTGCCTAACATCGTACTCCGAGGGAATGGATTGCGACTAGTAAGAGATGAATTCGACCTCCAGGCGAAAATCAACGGGACTATACAAATGGTAAAGTATAACTTCACAGGACTGTCCATATGACAGCCACTTTGTTGGTCCTGCAATAACAGCCAGGGGGGCTGCATACGAGTTCAGAACATTACCCTTGCTATGAACATTCCCGACATGGGGCCACACCAGCTTCACCTACTCGGGGGACAGGGGACGCCCTGCTCTAACGCCACCTCCCTGCGCGTGGAGGGTCTGGACAAATGTAAGGTGAACAATGACTCTGGTTTTGACTGGCCTCACGCGGAACCTTGTGTAGCTGGACATCGCCTCTGTATGAACTTAAGTGGGGCTATTGTTCAATCATGGCATGATACTCATAACATGACATATGACTCCCTGTCCCTACCTGTATGGGTTCCTGAAATGGGAAAATCTTGGAGGGATCTTTGGAAGGCTTTTGCAGGCATGGGTAACATAACAACTTGGGTCACAATTTGGAACTTGGAAAGGTGTGCTTGGACCACACTCGTGGTGCCATGGGACCAACATTGGGTATACTTTCGGCACTCGGGCATGTCTAGGGGAGCACTATGCCTTTATGTGGGGAAATAAGGTGAATATCACCAGAGAGGGTGGTGGCGATTATTATAATGTTATTTGCCTCAACTGTACAGTGTCTGAATGCCCAGGACCTTTGATAGTCAATCAAACGGTGTTTGTCATCATGCGTCCTCATGTAGTCATGCTTCCCGTAGAAAGCAAGGATTGGTACCACACTAAATCTGACCATGTACTCGATGCCATAATTAAGAAAAAAGGGAGTCACAATCCCCTCACTTTACATCGAGAAAAACGATGCATCAGCTGTGTTGTCATGGGCATCACTCTATTGGTGTCTTTGATTGCATCCTCGGCCTCACTAGCAATGTCAATATCCCAGGCCCAAAATAACATAGTACAAGCCAGATTTCTAGATGAGCTCGCAAACAATGTTTCTGTAGGCTTCGCAGCAGAGGCTAGGATAAATAATCAGCTTTACTCAATGTTAAAAATCCTCAGAGAAACTACTTTGGAAATAGGTGCTGAGGTTGAACTCATCAAATTACGACAAAATTTACTATGTGATTACCGGTATACAAATTTATGTGTGACAACACTTACACATGACAATTCTACTTACAACTGGACAGTAATCAGAAACCACTTGAATGGTCTATTCTTAAATAACACAATAGAATCTGACATTGAAACTCTATATAGATCAGTTTCTGAAATAAAAAAGGCTTCTAAAGAGGACCTGGATCCTGATAAAACAGCAGACAATATATTACATTGGTTTGATAATGCCTCCAATTGGTGGGGGTCATTTGAGTATTGGATTATACTGATTGTTGTAGTGGGCTTACTTCTATGCTGCTTACCTACTATAGTCGGATGTCTTTTGAAAGTAACGATCTCCATGTTTAAAGATGTTACGTCACAAGTACACATATTAACGGACACACATCCACAACGGCGCCTTTTCTAAAGAACAAAAAAGGGGAAATTGTTGGGAGAATTTTCCCATGAGAGTTCTCGCTTCTCTTGGCAGAAGCTGAGGGTCACAATCTCTTGCGTGGCAAAAACAAGGAAGTTTCACAAGACCTCTCCTTTGCTGACACGCAGCTCCCACGGTTGGCTTGGCTCTCCTCTCATTGGGAGAAAAGTCCTACTCATACCCCTGATACGATGGCTGCATGTGTCCAGCAGACTTGGTGATTGGTTATCACATGGAGATCATGCTTTGATCATGTATTACTAGGGAAATAAAAGAAAGCTACTAGCACTTAATAAACGGAGCTTCTGCCATCTTGCTGTCTCCCGCCTCATCAATGCGCCTCCGGGTTAAGAATATTGAGCTGGTCTCATGCTCACCACTGCAGCGGCCGCGTCAGCCATGTGGGAAAGTCCGGGGTATTTCCTTTCTGGGGCCCAGATCCCAACCCCATCATAGACCTTATCACCATTTTACAGAAAAGGAAGTAGAGTCTGAAAGGTTAAGTGAGCTTCCCAATATCACACAACTTGGGGGTGTCTGAAGAAGGATTTTAATCCAAATCTTTTTGATTCCAAGTCCAGCACTTTGTCAGTTAGTGCACTATGCCAAAAGTGTCAAACACATGGCCGGTGGGCTTGAAATGAGATTGGGAAGTGGTTAACAGAACAAAAATAAAAGCAATAATTTTAATATATGGTTTTCTAAGGCACCCACAAGAATCCTTATGTATCGTTCAGTGGTGCCTGTTTCTATTTGAGTTTGACCCCCTTGTACTCTTCCACAATCTGTGTCTGACTGAGAATCATCTTCATATCCTTGACAAGTGGTCATCCAACCTTCAATTGGAAATCTTTAAGATAGATGTCATAATCACTTTAAATGGATGAGTTCTTCAAGAGTGATGAACCCTTTTTATTTTGCAAAAAGCAGGTGGCCAAGTACAAGTACTTAGGCTTTGAGACACTCATTCTTAAGATGTGGAAGAAGGAAGAAATCTTGGAGGAGTCCAAGATTGTAGAAAAGCTAGGATCACGGAATGTCTTTAAGTCCAAGGGAGGAGTTTCACAAAGAGGTGATCAGGAGATGTCACATGCTGAAGTCAAGGAGAATGGGACCAAAAAAGGGCTCTTAAAGTTAAACTATTTAAGGACTTTTGCAAGAACTTTTTCACTTAAGTAGTAGGAATGGGAGATGGTTGTCTTTAGACTGGAAAGGGTAAAAAAAAAATAATTAGGCACATTTATATAGTGTTTTGAGATATAAAAAGTGTTTTGTTGGAGGTAGAACCAAGATAGTGGATTAGAGGAAGTAACTCAGCTGAACTCTCTCAACATTCCCCTCTAAACAACTTTAAAATAAGACTTCAAATCAAATTATAGAGTGGTAGAACCAACGAAAAATTAGGTTGAGATGTTTTCTGAGCCTAAGAAGACTTAGGAGATTGGCAGCAGAGGTCTGTGACACCAAGGTGGAGGCCAAGCGGAAGCACCAGGGACAGACCTTGGCCACACCTGCAACAGTGACAACAGCAGCAGTAGCTTCTGGAGTTTTCAGCCCAAAGATGGTAAAGGGGTTGGAAAACTGGCCAGGAAGAGATTACAGGGGACCCTTTGCTGGCACTGACTGAAAACTCTATTGCCCATGCACAGTTTTGGGTTGCCATTCCAGGGAAGAGAGGAGCACTTGTGGTCCGTCATTTAAGGCAAGAAGGAACATTAGCATCTGGGGCTGCAGGAAAGCAAGGGCTCATTCTGAGTAAAGACCAGAGAGCGGACCAGGAGAGCAGCGACCATACCTCTCCTCGGATCATATTGCCTTGCAAGCACCACAAACTCACAGACCCCCAGAACTAGCTCTGAAAAGAGCAGCACAAAAACGCCTGAAGCTTGGGACAGTGTCTTCCCACCTCCAGGAGAGCAGAGCCCAACTTTAACATAAAGTTCAAAGTCAAGAAATGGGTGGGAAAAAAAAAATGGATTGTAAACAACAACAACAACAACAACAACAAAAAAGAATTTGACCGTATGAACCTACTACAATGGCAGGGAAGGCCAAGACATAAACTCAGGAGACAACAATGTGAAAACAGCCAAAGACAGTTCTCATGTCACATACCATTTGCATTATGCAAATCTGACTTTACCTAAAGAATCTGAAAGAAATCCATATTCCCAAAGACACCAATGTTAACTTTACTGGAAGTACTGTGCTGTCTCTCTCTCTCTTCACTCCTGTCCCTCAGCTTGGTATTCCACAGTCTCCCCCCAACCAAAAAAACAAAACTCCAAGTGAAAGCAAAAGAATAGACCACTGTCAGATCAGGGGCTTGACTTGAGACCTTTGGCACTGAGAGAGGAGACCCTGGTCTCACTCTGCCTACCTGCCCACCTATCTGGCCCTGTGTGTCTTCTTTCTTCCATCTGCGCTCAGGTGCTATGTATCCATACCCAACTCCTGTGTGTCACCTTCTCTCCTATATGTATCTGTGTCCAGCCCCTATGTGTCTGCCTGCCCCTCCCACCCTTGTTGTTTTTCTTGGTTCTGGACAGGCCCCAATTGCCTCCTCCTGTTCTTGCTTCTCTGTCCCTACTCCTTGCCCCCCCCCCCCCCCAAGTCCTTGAATTGTGTTTTGGCCATCTCCCTGCACCGCCCACAGCCCCCTTCTTGCCTCCCTCCCTTCTTCACTTCTGGGAGTAAATTTTGCATTATGTAGAAATCAATTTACATAGAGGTCTGTGGAATGGTCCCACTTACTTTAAAGCAAAAATATTGTGGAGCCACAGTCAGGATCACACCAGATTTGTGGCTTACATGTTAAAGGAGTGGAGGGCTTGGAATATGTTATTCCATTAGGTAAAGGAGCTAGGATTATAACCAAGAATAACCATTTTTAGCAAAACTGAGTATAATCTTTAGGGGAAAAAATAGACATTCAATGAAATGGAGGATTTTCAAGCATTCCTGAAAAGACCAGAGCTGTAAAGAAAATTTGACACTCAAACACAAGATTCAAGAGAAGCATTAAAAAGGAAACATCAAAGAGTGATAAGGTACTCAATAAAGTTAAACTGTTTACATTCCTATGTGGGAAGAACATACGTGTAACTCATTTATAGGGCAGTTCGAAGAAGTCTACATAGACAGAGGGCATAAATATGAATTGATTATGTTGGGATGATCGAAGAAAAAAAAATGAAGGGATGAGAAAGAGGGATGCAAGGAAGTGCTTTCACAGTGGGGGGAAATGGAAGGGATGGCAAACAATGCTTACACCTCACTCTCATTGGAATTGGTTCAAAAAGGGAAGAGTATGGCTATACACTCAGTTGGGTATAGAAATCTATCTTACCAAATAGGGAAATAGGAAGGGAAGGGAATAAGGGACATGGAGGGAGCTGGGGATTGATGAAAGGGAGGGCAGATTAAGGGAGACAGTGGTTGGAAATAAAATAAACATTTGAAGAGGAACAGGATAAAAAGAAAGAGAATAAAGAGAAGAAAATGGGAGGGGGAAATATACACTAACCATAACTGTGAATGTGAACAGTATGAGTTCACCCATAAAATGGAAGTAAATAGCAGAATGGATTAGAAATTAGAATCCAACAATATGTTGTTTACAAGAGACACACTTGAAACAGAAAGGCAGTTAAAACAACTGGCTGGAGCAGAAGCTAATATGCTTCATCTGAAGTAAAAAAAGTCAGGAATAGCAATCATGATCTGAGACAAAGCAAAAGCAAAAAATAGACCTAATTAAAAGAGATAATCAGGGAAACTACATTTTGCTAAAAAGTATCGTATACAATGAAGTAATATCAAAAATTTTTACAGCAAGTTTTTCTGCTAATATATTCTGAAATATATAGGGAAATGAATCAAATTTATAAAAATAAGAACAATTCCCCAACTGATAATGGTCAAAGGATATGAATAGGCAGTTTTTACAAGAAGAAATCATAGTATCCATAGTCATATGAAAAAAATGCCCTAAATCACTGTTGGTTAGAGAAATGTAAATTTAAAAAAACTCCCAAGTACCACCTCACACCTATCAGAAATTACAAATGCCAGAGGGATGGGGGAAAATAGGCACACTAATGTACTGTTGGTACAGTTGTGAACTGGTCCAACCATTCCAGAGAATAATTTGGAACTATGCCCAAAGGCCTATAAAACTGTGCGTTATCTTTTGACTGAGCAATGCCACTACCAGATCTATACCACAGAGATCAAAGAGAAAGGAAAAGGACCTACATGTACAAAAATATTCACAGCAGCTCATTTTGTGGTGGCAAAGAGCTGGAAATCAAGGAGATGCTCATGAGTTGGGGAATGGCTGAACAAATTGTGGCATATGATTGTGATGGAGTTCTATTGTGCTATAGGAAATAACCAGGGGGATGGTTTCAGAAAAAAAAACAAAACATGGGGACCAAATTAACTGATGCAAAGTGGAATGTGAAGAACCAGGAGATGATTGTGCACAATAACAATATTGTTCAATGAGCAACTGTGAAAGACTTGGCTACTCTGATCAATAAAATGATCCAAGACAATTCCAAAGGACTCATGATGAAAAAATGCTATCCACCTCCAGAGAGAGAAATAATGAACTCTGAGCAAAAATTGAAATATAATTTTCTCACTTAATTTATTATTTTTTGAAATATAGTTCATGTTTTGCATGACTTCACATGTATAATTGATATATTGCTTACCTTCTATTGGGGGGGGGGGGGGGTGGGAGGGAGGAAGAAAATTTGGAACTCAAAATTTAAAAAAGAAAAGAATGCTAAAAATAATTTTTTAAAAAAGTTTTTAAAAAAAGTGTTTTCTTCCCCACTCGGAGATATGTAGTGTACTATGACCATTGCTCTTTTCCATATAAGATTAATTAGGAAAGAGCAAGTGATTTGTCCATAATCACAGTGTCAGAAATATAATTTGAACCATGATTTTCCTGACTCCAACACTGACACCATCCTCTATAACATGCTTTATTATAGGAGCTGATGTCCAACTATAGGGAGAATCCATCAATCACCAAGTATTTATTAAGAACCTAATATGGAGGGGCAGCTAGGTGGTACAGTGGATAGAGCACTGGCCCAGGATTCAGGAGGAGCTGAGTTCAAATCCGGCCTCAGACACATAACACTTACTAGCTGTGTGACCCTGGGCAAGTCACTTTACACTATTGCCTAGCCAAAAAACAAAACAAAACAAAACTCTACTATGTTCCAGGCACTGGGCATATAAGTGCACTGGACATACAAGTACAAAGAATGAAACAATCCCTAGTCTCAGGAAACTTTCAATCATCTCATGGTGGGTGGAGGGAGAAGGGGAAGACACGTGCATTTATAAATATATTAAGCATTAATGTAAATAAATTGTTGTTGTGTTTGTCCTTTGTATTCAAAGAGGACCATGACATCAGGATAATGATGACATGACTTGAAATTGACTTTGAGTGAGGGAGGGCTGTGCAAAGTCAGCAGCCTCACTTTCTCCTCCAGAGTCATCTGGGTCCAGCGGCCAGATATTCATCAGGACGACTGAAGAAGGCTCAAGATGCAAAGGGAGACCCTGGCCCTTTTAAGCTAAGATCTTTTCAGGTTCTCCCTTTGAGTGAGGTAATGCCCAGTTGGTGAATAGGCGTCTTTAAGAAATGAGTCAGGGGGGGCCACTAGGTGGTGCAGTGGCTAGCACTCTGGCCTTGGAATCAGGGGTACCTGAGTTCAAATCTCTGCTCAGACACCCTGGGCAAGTCACTTAACCCCAATTGCCTCACCAAAAAGCAAAAAAAATTGAGTCAAGGGATGACCCCTTTAATATAAAAAAAAAATCAAACTGGGAGGGTTAGACCCTCAAGGTTGCTGGCGAAAAAAGAAACAGTTGCCATTTACATTCACTCTGAGTCAGGAGGGCCCAAAAAACAACCATTAAGTGGTGCTCGGGCAGGGACCTATTGTCCAATCTAGGAGCGCCAGAGTGAATTGGGTTTGAGACTTGGTCTGAGAGAGATGTAGCCAGTAAACCCCAAGTGAACTAGGCTAGAAATATGTACAAAGAAGTTCAATGCAAGATGATCCAGGAGAGAGGGCACTAGCAGTTGTCTATGTGTGCGTGTGTGTATGAGATGGGGGGATAGGAAGTGGGGGATCAGGAAAGGCTTTATACAGTTGTGGCTTTTGCTACACCTTGAAGGAAACTGGGTATTCCCAGGAGGGACTGCAGCCAAGGATGGAGGGGTGGGGCAGTGCAGCCAGGGTACAAGAATGGAGACTAGAGATGGAAGGTCCTTTGTGAGGAACAGAAGGAAGGCAAATTGGGCTGCGTTGGGGAGCAACAGCTAATGAGACTAGAAAGATAGCTTTGGGCCAGATTGCGAAGGACGGGGTTTATATTTTATACTAAATGCAAAAGGAAGCCACTGGTATTGACCACCAGTGGTCAGATGTTTGCTTAAGAGAAATTACTCAGGGAGCATTGTGCAGGATGTGCTTTAGTGGAGAGGCAACAAAACCAATTAGGAGGCTATTAATAACAGCTGGCGTTTATACAGTGTAGATATCATCTCATTTGATTCTCACAGCTATCCCAGGTGGTAGGTGCTATTATTATCCTTGTTTTACAGATAAGGAAACTGAGGCAAAAGGGTCGTGATTTCTCGTCACAAAGTTAGTCATCAGGCTGGAGTTGAACTCGGGCCTTCCTGCCTCCAAGTCTGATTATCTTCCCATTATACCATTTTGCCCCAAGAAAAGAGGTGAGATGTTTAAAAAAGTGAAAAAGCCCCTATATAAATTCTAAATGACCTGACAAATATGACCAGAACAAATTGCACCCTAGGGCACCAAAAGCACCTATAAAATGTGGTTCTAGCTGGATAGAGAACCAGCCTTAGTCAGGACGACCTGAGTTTAAATCTGACCTCAGACACTTGACACTAGCTGTGTGACCTCGGGTGAGTCACATAACTCCATTGCCTAGTCTCCCCCCACCCCAAACATGGTTCTAGTTCCCTCTCCTCTTAAACTTTTCGGAATCAGAGAGGTAATAGGATCAAAGAGTCAGAGCTGGAGGGGAACTCAGATTTTACCTAGTACAACTCCATTTTCTTGTTTGTTTTTGTTTTGGCTAGGCAATGGGGTTAAGTGACTTGCCGAGTCATACACCTACTAAGTATCAAAGTGTCTGAGACTGGATTTGAACTCAGGTTGTCCTGACTCCAAGGCCGGTGCTGTATCCACTGCGCCACCTAGCTGCCCCTCCATTTTCTTTCTTTTTAAAAAATTTCAGGGGGCAAAAAAAAAAAAAAATTTCAGGCAGGATTCCAGAATGAATGACTGAACGGTTTGTGAACCCTAAACATGAAGTAATGATCATTACAAGCAAGTGTAATAAGAAAAAGTCATCCCCAGAGGCAGCTAGGTGGCACAGTGAATAGATCTCTGGCCTTTGAGTCAGGAGGACCTGAGTTCAAACCCAGCCTCAGACACTTGACACTTACCAGCTGTGTGACCTTGGGCAAGCCACTTAACCCGGATCGCCTCACCAAAAACAAAAAAGGAAAAAATAAAGAAAAAGTCATCCCAACTAACTTCATTTCCTTTTTTTTTTTGACAGGGCTACTAGACTGGTAGTTCAAGGGAATAATGCAGTACAACTGATTTTCACCAAGGTATCTGACAGATTCTCAACTAAATTTGCATCAAATGCCTACTCATTAGGGCATTTAATGCATTACCCCAGAGTTACAAAGAAAAAAATGAACCAGCCTGTGCCTTCAAGGAATTTACATCCTACTGAAGGGAAACAACATACAGACAGGCACAATGTAACTTCAGGCAGGAGAGGAAAAGCATTCACAACCGTGGGAATTAAGAAAGGCCTGCCTGCCGTAGGAGGCAGCCAGCCACCGGCCATCTCGAGAGGCAGAGCATTCCCTGAAATGGGAAGTCTGTGCCACGGGATGAGGGCAGGAGATGGAATGCCTTCTACTGGGAAAAGCAATTAGGCCAGCCTGGAAAGCTAAGTGGGAGTCAGCTTGTGAAAGGCTTTAAATACCAAAGAGGGAAACCTGCATCCAGTCCTTGAAGCAGCCTGGTGTGGTGAAAGAAGGCTGGATTTAGGGTCAGAGGGAATGAGTTCACTTTCCTTTCTGCCATTCTATGACTCTGGGCAGATTACTTCACACCTCTGGGCCTATGTCATCAACATCTGCACAATGAGGGCCACGGATTCCATGACCTATGAGGTTTTCTCCAGATTTATTTTCTTCAAAGCCAGTGAAGAGGTCAGATAACCGTGGAAATGCAGTTCATCAGATAGGATAAATACCTGAATAGCCTCAGAGAAACCCTCAGGCGTTTAAACAACAAACCTTCTTAACTTGGGGAGTTGCAAACTTGGGCTCTTGTCCAATGGCTTCAATATTAGTTGAAGTAAAAGTTAAGACTATATCCAAAAAGACATCCCTCATGATTAAGCTATTTATCAGGAAGGAGACTTTGGAAACTCCTATTACTATTAATTATTAGGGTCAACATTTGATAGCTTGGAGTTCAACTGAAGTAAAAATCAAGTCACAGTGGTTGCTAAAATATCAAATCTCATTGGGAATTAAATCACATGGCATATTTTACAATATCCTTTTAAGTGTGACCACAAAGTTTAATGACTTAATCATATAATTAATCACAGTGCTTTCTTGAAGAGGTTGAGTAAAATTAAATACATGATCTCTGACATGAATGTATTGAGAATCTTACTGTGACTTTTCGACATACTAAAGTATACTCTATGAGGTGACTACAATGGAAGTCAATGGGAAAACATTTGACATATAAATTTCTTATGCATACTTTTCTGAAATAATTGTCAAAACAAAATTCTTTAGCACCATAACCCAATCATCAAATGGTAAGCTATGAGTTCTAAGAATTCCAGAGACTCTGATGCAAATTATATTTCTGGAACCACAAACTAAATTTTAATGAAATCTGTTAAAAAAAATTTTCAGGAGGCATCCACGTCTTAAGAGTTATCAGTTATTTTACTTCAAGATGGTGGACTGATCCAAAATTAAAATTTAAGATATAATTTGAGAATTTTTGGTAGTGTTCTAAACTTCATTAAAGTTTTTCAACTACATCAAAACATACAGCAGTTGGGCTGAAAGGCAACCTTTCAATAAAATAACTGACCCTCCTATTTCCAAACCTCATACCTCTAAGAAAGGTTTAGGCTCAGCTTTAGGATGCAATGCAATGTTCAGAGAAAGATTTTTATTGAGGATCACAAAGAATACAGCTTCTACAGTGATGGTAAAAACTGCTCTTCACTGTCTTAATTACAATGAAATAGTTTTACAGAACCGACTGTGATTGTGCTTGGGCTTTCTTTGCTAGCAACTTCAGATCTGAGATGCACTTGGCAATTGTTTCCTTTTCCTGTGACAAAGAAAGAGAAGATGGGTTAGTTTGTCATGAAATATTCAAGGTCTACCACAGGCCTGCACAACTTGAGGCCTGCCAGAGGATTTCCTCTACATAC
>NW_020953957.1:3588233-3646933 GCF_900497805.2 Vombatus ursinus
TTATGGTCATATAAATGGTTCTCCTCATTGTGCTTAATTCTGAATCAGTTTATACATAAAGTTTTATATATCTGCTACAAAGGAGGGTTCTTTCTTGTGGGGAGAGAGAAGGGAAATCAATGGGAAGTGAGAGGAATGTCACAAAAGAGGATAAACCTTTTTTTTTTAAAGAAAAAGAAACCATTCAATAGATATAAATTGGTTGCTCAGTCATTTCTGAATAGAAATGAAGGTGACAGAATATGGCATAAGCAACGAAAGGAAATTATTCCCTTATAGTCCCAACAGCCAGGTGGGTGACTATGGAGACCTACTGTACATACAACTTAAGATAAAAGATCTCTTTTATAGTTCAGATTTTGAGAAAGGAAGAATCCGACATCAGTCACGCACTAACTTCTTCTGAATATGCCCTTCTCCAGATTACAACGCCCACCAGGGCAGCTTCACTTTCTTCCTCCTAAAGGCAGCTGGCCAGCTCCAGGCCCCACATTCACCAGACATGCCAACAATCTAATACCTGCTGAGCAGAGATGCTCTTCACCACATGGCTCTCCACCCATGTGATCATATGTTCTTGCTCTTTACGCCGCATCATGTTCTGCTTGGCGATGTGATAGTCCAGGCGATTCTTCACCTCCGTGTACACTTTATGCAGCCTCTCACGGTAAAAGACTTCGAGTGTCATGGCAATGTTGTTCTAAAGAAGGGGAGAAAGCTTACTTTTGTGGTCAAAGAACCACATGTTGTTCTCAAGATTTGTGCCAGGGAACATTATAAGCATCACTCTTTCCTATGCTATATAAAAGATGAGAGGCTTTTTTTTTGGTAGGTTGTTTTCCTTAAAATTTAATGATTTCGAAAAATAAAAATCTTAGCCAAACTGGGTATGAAATTAACCACACACGAAGTGCCAGGTGGTCCCTGATTTGTAAGAGTGATAAACACAACATAACAAGCAAGGACCTGTGCTCTTGAAATACTACAATAAAACTACCCAAATATTTAATTTCTGATTTGTCTATGTTCCAAGAACCTGCTTTTGTCGCTCTGTAATCTGAATATAGGCATGCACTCGACACTTTTGTTCAGTAGTTATTAGCACATGGAAGAAATAAATGGAATACTTAAAATAAATTGAATATAATCTTTCAAGTTACATGTGAATTAAATTCTCCAAAAATGAATTATCATATTTCTACACATCAGGCACATATAAAGAGATTTTACCTAGTTAGCATTTTGTTTTCCTGAATCTGATGTACTGAATTCCCAGGAGGTGTGATAAGTGCTTTTTAAATCTTAAAAAAACCTACCCTCTGGACATCAAAAAGGTAGTGACGCTTGGCAACCAGGGCTTGCTGTTTCTTTTCCAAGTCAATTGCATCTTGGATATTTTTTATGGAAGCCTGTTTCAGCGCTTCTGCCTCAGCCATCTGGTCCTGCAATTAAGATGTTTATGAAAAGATTAGTGAAAAAGCTAACAAGAGTAAGTACTGATCAATTTTGTCCTTTCAAAGTTAGGGCACATGTGTGCAAAGTGAAGAACAAATGCACGTAACTTTCATGGAAACCAAAGAGATGAAGAGAAACTAGCCCAACATCTGAAAGAAATCAACCTAAAACTAAAAAGTAATCAAGAATTTCAGTAAATGTGGAAAATATGACTCCACAGGACTTAATCAGGTTATAGATGCTTATTGCCACTGCTATAAAATAGGTTATTACATATGGGAATATTTGGAGAATACTGATAGTTTAAGTCATTTTAGGCTAAGTAACATTGGTAGAAAAGTCTGCAATAATTGCTTAATTTTCTCCCCCAAAACAGCTCCCCTTAGAATACATTTTATATCCAAACAGATCAACTGAAGGCCCTATCGATAATTCCTAAACTTCTGCCCAAAACTAAAATGGGAAATATTAAATTTCCATCCATACCTCTCTGAGTTTATCAGCAAAAGCTGCTACAGAGGCACCATACTTTTTAACTATATAAATGAGGAGCCCCAATGTTGACATGGCAGCAAACGTATCAGCAGTAATAACATAGATTTCTTTAGAGAGAAAATACAGGATAAGTCCAGTGCCCAACACATAAGGACCTGAAAGAAAAAGAATATTTATGAGAACTTGTGTATAGTATTAGAAATAAGGACTAAATGAAGTTTCAGAATGATTTAAGACTAGGCTAAGTAAAATTTTTTTTTTTAAAAATCAGTTCACTTTAGTGCATGAAAAACCCTATCATTTAGAAAAACTACATATCGAAGATATTCAATAATCACTGCTGTCAAAGTGATTTCTTAACAGCCGCCAAACCAAAACAGTATTGGTTAAGTGTGAAATCTATCCACTCCTACTAATATTTAGTACCTTATTTTCATAGTACCTTTGCATTAAAAATACCTGAAAAAAGTCCATGATCCTGTCAGAGGGAGTCTCTTTGATACAATGCAAATTATAACCCTAAAGTGCCTTAGTTGCCGTGGTTAAAAAATAATCACTGGTATGGTAACTCAGCTTCTACACTTAGGTTGGCTAGTGCTTACACAATAGATAGAAACTTAGACAAGTTTCTCCAGCTTGGTAGGACCTGCCAGAGATAATGCTGTCTGCTGATTTGTTTTTAACCACTCATTTTGGCAAATATACACTTTATAGCTTCTTAACTTCCTTGTATGTCTTATCTCCTTCAAACACCTAGTGAGCCCTGACTTTATCTTCTATACATCAAAGAAGTTATTATGCATATGGTATGCCCTTAAATACTTTAATGGATGAAGAAAACAATATCAGGCTTTATGAAATGGTCAAAGCAACCACTTTTAGTTAGAATAAGTCAAGAAAAAACAGGTTACAACCTTTAAAGGAGAGTATAAATAGAAAAGGACCAATTTTTGTTTTTGGTTATCCAAACAAATTAACAAGGTACAACGAAAAGGCAGAAATGATACCAAAGCCATGCACCCAAAACTATTGCTATTGCAAACATCAGACTAAATCATCTCTGCAGGAAAGTTTGCTTACCTGTAACTCCAGTTTTAGGATACATAAACTCAAAGAATTCCTCAGGAATCAATCCATGACGAACTTTCCCTCCATGCTCAGGAAGAGGAGGCAAAGGAGCCAGATGGGGAGAAGCTGTGTGAAAAATTCTGGTTGCCTGAAGCACCCTGTGGAGAGCAAAAGTGGCATACACACAGTTCTTACTTTACATAAATCAAATGTTCCCTAGATCTTATTTGTCTGAACACACAGGGAAGGGGGGCCACATGGCCCTGGAGGGAGGGGGCTAGCGAAGGTGCAAGGACATGGGAGCCGTGGACAAAGTAATGAGAGCAGAAGAAACACTTAGGGATTGGGGCCAGTCACCTGGGGGCCTGGTCAGAACTGAGAGAAACAACATGTGGGGGGCAGACACATGGGAGCTGGACATGGACACACACTGGGGCCAGTTCCAGACACATGGTACCCAAGCACAGAATGACAGACACAAGGGCGCTGGATGGAGTGGGGCAAAGATCTCCTCTCTCCACGTTGTATGTCTTAAGCCAAGCCCCTGATCCACTGGCGGCAGAAGGGTCCACATGTCTGTTTCTCTGTTTTCACTTGGAGGGTTTTTTTTGGTGGTGGGGGAGATGGAAGGCCACAGAATGCAGAGCTTTGGGGCAGGGGCAAGAGCGGAGAGCACAGTAAAGTTAAAACAGGTTTTTTTTTTTTTTTTTAAAGAATGCTAATTTCTTTCAGGAGTCTTTAAATTTGTATAATGTGGTTTATATAAACCAAGAATTGTTTCTAATAAATAACATGGTACACGTAATTTCAGTAGAAATTCTTGCTATCAAAGAGGGGCTGACGCTAGTTTTCCCAACAGGCAGAATGGAGACAGTACTGAATGGAGCATAGATCTGCCTTCCAGTCTCACTCATTACCATTAACTAGCTATATCTCCCTTACAGAGGTTAACTAATCCAAACTGCTTACCAACATATGGTTCTTTTTTTTCAACATCTCTTGATCGCCTGGCTTTGAACACATCCCACACAACTGGAGGTCTGTTATCTTTCTAACCTGCGGCCTTGAGGCCACATGTAGCCCCCTAGGTCCCTCAAGTGCGGCCCTTTCACTGAATCCAAACTTCACAGAACAAATCCCCTTAATGAAAGGATTTATTCTGTAAAACTTGGACTCAGTCAAAACGCTGCACCCAAGGACCTAGAAGGCAAGATGTGGCCTCGAGGCTGCAGGTTCTCTACCCCCCTACGATCTAAATTCCATGTTGGACAGCTCTAATTCTTAAGAATTCTTTCTATTGAGTGAATATCTGGCTTTTTTTTTTACCCATTGGTCCTAGTTCTCTCCTTTGAATTCAAGAACATGAACATAATCTCTCTTCCAGAAGGTTCCCAGAGATATTAGAAGAGAACTATCCTATTCTTTCTGTGCAAAATTCCCTTTTCCAGACTAAACACTCCTGATTTCTTAAACTGCTTTTTGTGTGTTGAGCTTTACTCTTTAGGTTAATATCTTCAAGAGGCACAAGTGTGTGTGTGTCTGTACACACTGATCAGTGCTGAATTACTTTTTGATCCACAACCTCATTTAGGTTTTTCTTCCCCTCATGAATGATAACAAGCCTTGTGTTTTCCATTCTAAGCTTGTAATAATCTTTTCAAGATAAGTGCAGGGCTTTTTCACATTTAAATCAGTTAAATTTCATCTTGTGGGTTTTCAGACTATATGGATTTTTCTGAAACCATATCCTATCATCCTAAATGCTCTATTCATCTGAATGTACATTTTACTTTTCCTCCAAACCTAGCATGGATAAAATCTGAGTGCTCTTAGGCAAGTGCTGGTCGGGACAACATAAGGAATGAAGATTTCTCCTCACACTTTCATGTCAGAATTTACATACATCCTGCTCCTAATTCTCCCTCCTCTTCATATACATGAGGCTAGGGAGAAGCAAGAAAGGCAGGCAGGCAGAATGTCCCTCTTCCCAGTGTTCCTAGGTCGTCCTGCATAGCTCGGGCCATTTCCCTGTGACCTTGGGGTGGCTTCTCAAGGAATGTTGTATCACAGACAGGAGTGGGTACAGGAAGGAGGCATCTCTGTTGCAGATTCAAAAGAGCAGTAGTGTTTCTAATCTTTCAATTGAATGAAGGTTGCTTTAGAAATAAAATTAGTGAAGTGAGAGCAAATCAGAGTGGTCTGTCTGTGTTAGTTTCCTGTTTGGTTGTAAAAAGTCTACAGATGATCCGGAATAAGAACTCTGTATCTTAAAATATGATGGAGGGCTAGGGTAGAATAACTGTTTTCACAGTTTACATGTTTCTTTACTTTCGATAATTTATCCTCTTAAGGGAGTAATCTATATTTGGTCTAACATTAGCTATTTGCCAGCTGATTTATTTAGTAAGTATTCCTTCCATGTCTTTCATTTATGGTTCTGGAAAAAAAACAAAACAAAACAAAACCTTAAATGATACCTGATGTTTGGCCAGTATCTTAAAGGTTTAGAAAATGTTGTATTTGAATTTCACAACAAACATTCTTAAGGAGATACTGCAGATATGCTCTGTAGGGAGATATGGCTAGTTAGTAGTAGTGAACAGGACTAGAAGGCATATGCTCACTGAGACTCATTGAAGTTAAGAGGCTTGCCTAAATTCACAGAGCTTCCAAATGTCAGAGACCAGACATGGGTCTCTCTGGACTCCGAACTGATGCTATACCAGGTGCAGGCAGGTCCAGCTTTTTTTTGTGGCAGCATGCAAAAATAAACAAATAAAAAACCGAGGGGAAAGGGCTAACAATCACATGCTATTTTTCCAAAAGTGGCTTTAAACAGCCTCAGGAAGAAAGAATTGGAAGTTATCATGACACGGGCAAGAGCAAAGCCTGCCTGCACACCACTATGATCGCCATCCAAATGGACACATATACATTCATCTATACTCTCTTGCTATAATAACTGTTCAAGGATCCACTTAACTATGATTATATGAGCAACATTCTTTGGTCTTTTTGGCCAACCGTTATGATGCCTGACCAAAAACAAGATATAAAACGCCTAGAATGCTCCTTTAATTCAACAGTTTAATAAACCCCATCAAAAAATAAAATAAACAAGTATAAACTGCCTGATCTTAGGTAAGATTTTGCTTATTTGATTGTCAGTTAAAGTTATTAACAACAAAAAACTAAAATAGGGTGACTCAACAAGTTTGGCAGTCTTAATGTAGCCATGCTTGCTCTCTGCAAGCAATTCTTTTCTAATTACTCTAGATCTGTTATCTATCATTAATGTCCTCTATGTGTCACTATGTGTCCTCTTTCACCTCTAAAACTATACCAACATTCAGGTCAGCAAGAATGTATCCTCCAGGTACGTTAAAAAAAAAAAATGGAATAAGGATAAGGACCAAACTTGTGACTTCATCAGTATACGGAATTCCCAGATGAGGAAACTCCTTCTAACAGTCCAAGTAAGCACCCTCTCTGCAACTCAAAGTCCCGTCTTGGGAGAGAGTCTAGAGCACAGAAAAACCGAGTGATTTTCCCCAAGTCAGGGAGCCAGTAGCTGTCAAAGTGGGACCTGAACCCAAGTCTTCTTGTCTTCAAGAACAGCTCTCTTACCACTAGGCTACATTGCTTCTACTTTTCTTTTTTACAAGAAAACATATAAAAACTGACCTTTTTTTAAAACATGCAAATACAAGACTGCTAGATCAACTTTTGCCTTTAACAGTAACTGAACGCTCAGGGTGCACCTGGGAGACCCAACCAGGCCACGGACTCTATCTACCCTACCCTGCCCTGCCCTCCCGGGCTATGCTGGGGACTCGGACCTGAAGGAGGGAGAGGCAGAGAAGCCTGGCAGTCCAAGGTCACGAGTGGAGAAGCCGACCTCGAGAACGCTAGGTCTCCAACCCGGGGCTGAGCGTGGCGGAGCATCAGCCAGAGAGCCTACGGGGCAGCCGCCTCCTCGTACTGGGAAGGAAACTGAGGCTAGGCTCGGATGAATTAAGCGCTTTGCCCGTGCGGGCGTCGAAGGCGGGATGGAAGCCCGGATCCAGCCCAGCGCTCCCGGGTTGCTGGGCAGGATCCCGGTCAGCGTCCCAGCCAAGGGCGGGGGGCGGTACTTACCCCGGAGCCAGCGGGGCCGCATTCTTGAGCGCCGGAGCTGTGAGGACACAGAGCTCGGGTCAGCGGGAGTCGCGGTCCCAGGCCTCCCTTCCCGTGGCTCCCAGCGACCCCTCCAGGGTCCTCCCCCAGCCCCTGCCGCGGCCGCCGCCCCAAGGACACTCTCCTCCCCAGCTCCGACCCCGTGACTCCCGGCCGGGCTCCTCACCCACGACGCTGGCCGCGTGCAGCGCCAGCCGGGACAGCATGTTGAGCGAGGGTCCGTTCGGCAGCCTCCGCGTCCCTGTGACCCCAGCGGGGAAACCTTGCCAGTCGCCGAACTAAGATGGCGGAGAGCAAACCTCGCGAGAGGGGGAGGGCAAATGCTTTTCCTACTCGTCCAATCTCCGCTCCTTCCGTCTCCAGCCCCAATTGTCGCGAGAGCAAAACGGAAGCCGGGGCGGAAGGGTGGGGGGGAGGCGGGAGAACGAAGAACATAGCTTAACTAGAACCCAGCGGCTAACGGAAAGCGAAGGGGGCGGGGCCGGGGAGGCGAGTCTCGCGAGAAGCGGGGGCTCCGGCCTCTCGGCCGGAGAGGGGCGGGGAGCCCGAGTGGACACCACGTGGGGAGTGGAGCCCGGGACCGAAAGAGGACGAGAACCGGAGCCATCTGGAGATGCGGGAGGAGTCGCAGACACCGCCGGACCCGCAGCCGCAGCAGCCGCAGCCGGACCCGCCGGTGCCTCCGCCGATATACTTGCCTCCCGCCTCCCAGGAATGGAACCTGCCTCCCAACGCGCCGGCCTGTATGGAGCGGCAGCTGGAGGCGGTGCGCTACCGGTCCGGTGAGCCCCGCCCGACCCCGGCCCGGCCCGGCCCGGCCCGGCCTGCCCCCCGCCCCCCGCACCCTCTCCCCGCCTCCGGCCGCGCTCACCCGCGGCCCGGCCGCCTTCTCTTCCCGCAGATGGCTCCCTGCTTCTGGGCGCGTCCAGCCTCAGCGGCCGCAGCTGGGCCGGCTCCTTGTGGCTGTTCAAGGACCCCCTCTCGGCCCCCAACGAGGGCTTCTGTTCGGCCGGAGTCCAGATCGAAGCCGGGCTGTCCGACCTCGCCTGGGTGGGGGACCGTGGCATCTTCGTGGGCTCCGACTCCGGTGAGTACCCCCCGAGGGGGCCGTTTGGCCGGGGCGGGGTCCCAGCTTCCGATTTCGCCCTCACCTGCTCTCGGGACGTGATGACGCCGAGAGCCACTGACAGGTGCCCCGGCTTTGTGGGCAAAGCTCCATCCTTAGGTCGGAGCCCGACCTGCCGCCCCCAGGTAGGTACCCCGGGGCAAGCTGAAGTCCAGACCGTGGAAGGGCTTGTCCACGCGGCCGGGAGGTGGAGTATGAGCCCCTGGGAGCCATCTCATCTTGGGGTTGTGCACGGAAAGTTTGTTGAATTGAATTGCCCCCAGCTGGCTTGTGAAGATCCCAGCTCCCTGCTGTGGGTGAGCCGTGTGCCAGGCTTTGGGCATAGAAAGCCCGGTTTGCCCGCCAGGAGCCCCCCAGCCAGGGGTTGTTTGCTGCTCCTGGTTGTCATGGACCCCTCCCCTGCCCATTCCAACTCTGGATGTCAATCTTTTCAGCTGAGTGTTTGAACAAATGTTTTATTGATGCTTTTTTTGCTTCCTACACCACAGCCACTTCCCAGTGATCTCCCCTCCCCCACAGAATTTTCCCTGGTAACAGAGAAAAACAGTTAAGTGAAGCCAACTGACCGGGCCCAACAGCTCAGGAAACATTCCACAGGCCCAGTCCCCTGGCTCTCTAAAGAGAGGAGGGGAGGGGGCTGCTTCCTCTGTCCTCTGGCGAGAGGGTCATTTTCAGTTGTGATTTTGGTGTTTGGATAGATAGAAAAGGGGTATCAAAGACTGAACTTTCCATAAGCGTTCTTGTTTTTTAGCCTCTGACTTGTCTCATGTTCATGACTGATCTTCCCTGGTCCCCGAGACAAACGTTTTCAAGATTTCAAGCTAGATTGATTAGTCACACAGGCCAGAGATCTGCATGGAAGACCCCAAGGTTACAGATTCCTTTCCCTTTGGGAGCTGGTTCTTTAATTTTTCTTTTCTACCAGAAGGCCAATAACCGTTTTCCCTTCTATCCTTTCCCTCTTCTTTTTTTGGTCAGACCATTCTTCTAGGAAACGAGCCCCAATATAAAATCATATGACGATGGGAATTGCTGTCATCCTGTAGTTGTGCTTACTGAAGATTAATTTGCTTTGTTGCTCTATAGAACACGAGCCATAGGCGGGTCCACAGAGTCCTAGATGAGTGAACTTTGCTGCCCTGTGAATCTGTAGACCTGGAATAATTCCAGCCCCCACATCTTCTAGGTGCTGTGGAACTGTGGGAACTGGATGAGGGTGAGACACTCATCGTCAACAAGTTCTGCAAGTATGAACATGATGACATAGTGACCAGTGTTAGCGTTCTGATGAATGGCACACAGGCCATCAGTGGCAGCAAGGACTTCTGGTGAGTTCCTCTTCTTATCCTTGCTCATACCCCTTTTCGCCCCACAAAATAATGCTGGATCGTTCATTAAAAGAACCTGGATAATAATTGAGACTTTCAGAATACAAGGACACTTTGGAAACAGCAGGCCATCCTCACCGACTTTAGCATGAGCATTCCAGATAAGGAATTGCGTAAAGTGGAAACCTCTCGAATTTTTCTAAACTATATTTTATTCCCTGTACTTGAACATGTGCTTTTATAAACTTTCTGTTTAGGAATGAATGTAGGGTTTTTTTTTTCTCTTTAGCATAAAAGTTTGGGACCTCCCTGGAGAGAAACTGCTGAACTCCTATAGAGGTGAGTTTTGCCTCCCCTCCCCACTTCTATCTTTGCCATCCTGGTTCCTTTGAGTTTCTGGATTAGATTTTCATGCTAAAAGCTTTGTGTATTGATGGGTAAGGCCTCATCAGAGTCCACAGGGCCATTAGGAAATCACATATTCATCCTTCTGCTTTAAGGAGAGGATGTTTTCTCGGTTCTCAGCCTCCGCACCATGCTTCTGGTGCCCTTCCCATCCTAAAGCTTGGATGTTCTGCCTGAAGCCTCACAGGAGTCTCCACCATTCTCCACTTCCTCCAGGGGAAGCAGCTGAGGGTCCTAGATAGACCTAGAGCTGAAAGGATCTCTGTGTGAACCATGTGAACTAACCTTTGTTTTAGAGAGGGGGGATCTCAAGCCCGAGTTCACAGTAGGAAGGACTTGAGGTGGGGTTGGAGCCTATATCCTCCGACGTGTGATGGGCAGCCTTCTGGCTTAATTAGTGGCTGTGATCCATCTGGTTCTCTGTTTTCTGCAAACTCATCCCAGTTCTCTGCTTGTATCTTGTCCACGTCTTTAAACATGGTAATTGAGAATGCCATTTGAGGCCAAGTAGTTTTTTTTTTGCTGGTGCCAGTTTGGTCTGGCCTCTGTGCTTATGTGGTTGTGATGATGTGGCCCACCTTTCCTTCATAGGTCACTCTGGCCAAGTCTCCTGTGTTGCTGCTTGTCCCTACAAGGAGTCTAAGTTCCTGTCATGCAGTGAGGTAAGATGATACTCTCCCTTGGCCCATATCTAAAGTGTTTAGCAGACTCAGTACAGTTTGAGCCTAAAGTGGTCATCTTAGAGATTAGGAACTGGGAGAGACCCTTATTTTACATTCAAGGAACTGAGGCCCAGAGAAGGGGAAAATGCCCCTAGGTCACACAGGTGGAAAGTGTCAGAGCTGGGATATGAACTCAGGACTTCTGATTTTAAATCCAATGTTCTTTCCATTACATCATGCTGATCTTGAAGCATTTTATTCTGTTATTACTTCTAGGACAATAGAATTTTACTTTGGGATATCCGGTGCCCCAAGCCAGCTTCACATGTTGGTGAGTCCGAATGGTGGTGTTAGGAAAGGCCCGGTGACTTTGGCTGTCAAAGATCAACAGGTCTCTTACAGTGAAACAACCTTCTCTACCCTCTAGGACGGAGGTCAGCAAACTATGGCAGCCACCTCATTTTGTATGGACCCTGGAACTAAGAATGATTTTTTTATATTTGTAAATACACTAAAAATGCAAAAATCATTATTAATTCGAGAGGACTGTATAAAAAGTGGCTGCTGGATTTGTCCTGTAGTTTGCCGGAACCTTACTGTGGGTTTCTGTTAATCCAGTCCCCCTAAGTGGCAGAGAAAGGAGATCCCTGGTTTCTTGGACAGGTCCAGTCTCATTCATCACGATAGTAGGTGGATGGGGGACTGGACTGAGTCCTCTTAGGGTAGAGGGGGAGGAGACTCATTTCATTAATTTACCTTTCTTGCTAGTGTCTTGGAAGTATATGATCAGAGGAGAGTGTATCTATTAATGCAGTTGGGGAGGAGAACAGTTGGACTTTCTGACTAAGGATTTTCAGTTCTCTTGTTCTCACTTTTAAAACTTGTATTTATTTTTGTTGTATTTGGAGTTCTAAATTGTCTCCTTCCCTCCCAACCCTGGATTAGAGAACATTTGATATAGATATATATGTGGAACCATAAAATACATACTTTGATTTATCAGTCTTTTCTCTGGAGGTAGATGAATAAGTCCTTTGTAGTTGATTTCAGTGATCATATTGCTCAGAATAGCTTAGTCATTCACAGTTACTCTTTGAATACCGTTGCTGTTACCATATATAATATCCTCTTGGTTTTGTTCATTTCTCTCTGCTGTTCTCACTTCCTCAGGCCAAAGTGCCTCCCACCACCTTCCTACCTCACTGGCCTGGCATCCTCAGAAGGAAAAAGTTTTCACTTTTGGTAAGAAGTCTTGGTGCTTATTTCTTAAGGATATCAAGCCCTGGGGCTGAGGTGGTTGTCCTCTTGTGTTCCTTTGCTGTAACTATCCTGCCTCTTGTACTTTTGTGTCTATGGGCCCAGGAGGCCTCTCGTGATTTATGATTATTGGACCATTTGCATCAGGGATGCAAGCGTGAAGGGATTTAGACTGGCCTTCGGAGAGCACTGTAATTTCTCCCCACAGCAGCCTCTCCTTCATGATTGTTTGTGCCTTCTTTTATGTTAGCCACCCCTGAGTACATGAAAGCTTATGACCGACCAAGGGGCTTCTGTGGGGTGGGCAAAAGTTGGTTAAGGGGCTAGTTTGGATTTGAGATAGGCCACGGGAAACCCACAGAGAGGCGCTGTAGAAAATAGGTAATTGAGTATTGATTCTGGGCTGAAAAGAGCAGTGAGGCCTTTCACACAGATGCCATCTTGGTTCTTTTTCTGTAGGTGATGAGAATGGCACTGTCTTCCTTGTGGACATCAAGAACCCTAAAACTACCCTCAGCTCCTCTGTGCACTCCCAGAGCATCACAAAGCTTGTGTTCTCTCAAGACAGGTAGTGGTCTTTCTGCCCTCGATAGCCACATATGTGCCCTGGGTGTTGTTAGTGGGGTCCAGAGGATCAGTGTTTACAGGTAGAACTCTAGAAACAAGTCCTGTCCTGGCTGGTCACGTGGTCTCTGAGGCCCAGACTGCTGTGACTGTGAGAGCTGAGCAAAACACCACCAGGACTAGTTATTTGGGTTGTAGTCAGATCGCTGAGGGAGCTAGGGAGGACTGCCATCCTTACTGTGTGTCTAGTTGTAGTTGGTGTAGAGGGGGAAACTTTGTTTCGGCGGAAGCTGCAGGCGGGGTGTGGGCCCAGGGATCCATCCTCAGTTCTAGTCCCATCCCTTCTCCAGCTTTCCTGATGCCATATTGAAGGCTGTGAACAGTGGCCCAGCACCTCCTCCTTTTGGCTAGTGGGGGAGCTGCCAACTCTGCTGTTCTTGCCCTGTCTTCCTTACAGTAGTCCCCTCCTGGCGTCTCTCAGTGAAGACTGTTCCGTAGCTGTGCTTGACTCTGGCCTTGCAGAGGTGTAAGTATAAAATGGAATCGTGGGCCTGGCACAGGAATTCCTGTTGGGGTGTGGGTTAGCCAACATGACTGCTCGGGTCCCTACCATCCTTGGGGTAGGGCTCATACAGCAGGGCTTTAGTTTCCCTTTCAAAAAAAACCAGTTGGAAGGTCTGTCCCCGTTACCTCTGTTAGTATGATGAAGAAAGGAGGGATATTTGAGCTTGCAAGGACCGGGGTCCACCTGAAACCAGCACTTTGCATCGGCAAGGGTGAGGGGTGGGAAGGGGATTAACTAACTCTTGGGGCCTTCCCAACATAAGTCGAAGCACGAGTTACAGAGACTCTTCCTTTCCAAAAGACAAATATTTGTGCCATGAACATGCCTACGTATTGGGAGCAGCAGTTGGGTATCCTGGTAAGAGCCCCAGACCAGGAACCAGCACAGGTTCTAATCCTCACTTTGCCACTGGCTTTGGGACGTTAGACAAATTACTTCTTTCTGGACCTCACTTTTCCTCTTCTTTAACATGATGAGGTTAGACACGATAGTTTAAACACACACTTCCAGCTTTAAAATTCTTTGATTCTGTGGCCAGTGGGTGTTACTGTAAGATGGTATAATATGCCCTCTTCAAATGACATATTCCAGACCCATCTAAATCGAGTTTCTTCCTTACTTTAGTCCTTTACCATTATGCCGTGCTCTACGTTCTCTTTCCTTTCCAGGTTCAGAAGCCGAGCCCACAGAGACTTTGTGAGAGATGCTACGTGGTCCCCACTCAACCACTTTCTGCTCACGACTGTGGGCTGGGACCATCAGGTCTTGCACCACACTGTACCCTCAGAGCCAGTTACAGTTCCTGATCTCAGTGGTGCCAACAAGTAGATTTGAGGAAAAAAAGGCGAAACTCCTATAAATCCATACCTACCTACCCCTTGGTTTGTGAGAAGATAAGTCCTGTATGTAGCAGGTTTGATCTGTTAAAGCTGAGCAGTTGAGACACCAAGCTTCTGTGCCTGGGGTCCTGTAGAGTCATAAGGAGACAGCCATTTATTTTTTTAGATTATATTTAAATTTTTAAAAAATGATAATCGGGACTGTCTGTTCCCACATCTAGTTACCTCTCCTTGTTCCTCCTCCTTCCCAAAAAGTACATAAAGGGGTAGAGAAATATTTCTTCATTTCCCTCTGGTGGTGAGGAATTTGCAAAATCCTGGGAATCAACTGAGATTTCGGCATCCCTGTGTCCTAGGAATGGTGTTCCTTGTGTGCCCTTTGGGGTTTTTGGTTATTGTGATTATCGATCTGAGACAGAAACGGGGAAACTCTTCAAAAGCCTTTCCCAGCTTGGGTAACACTAGGACAACCTCTTGCCTCAGCCGCCTGAAGTGGTTTCTTTCTCTTAATAGGAATCCTTCTGTAGCTGAGCAGGAAGGAAAAAGGTCTATTTTTCCTAGGTTGTTGGGACCCTCTTCCCCGAATGCAGCCACAGCACTCTGGGAGATTCTTTGCTACCTTCTTGCCCTAATCCTAAGAGACTAGCTCAGTGTTTTCTTTTGGCTAGATGCCAGAAGGGGGTGGCTTAGAGTTGGTTTGGGGGCATCCAGAGGGATTTGAGGAGAGAATGGGAGGTGGGGGCAAGACAGAAAACTGACAGACTAGAGGGGAGGGCTTTGGGATCTGCTCCTTTGATACCAAATTGCCCTGACCACCACCTCCTGAGGCTTTTCAGCTTTCAGGAGTTGGCTTGCTGTGGTTGGGGCCATGTCAATGATGAGAGATGCCATTGCCAAGAGCCATCCCAGTGGAGAATCTTAGATGACTTGGTGAAATAAAATTCTCTGTTTTGGGGTTCTGGGGTGTGTGTGTGTGTGTTTGTGTTTTAAAGCTTGCATGTGTGTGTTATAAGAAGGATGGAGGGCACATATCCTGTGTTGCTGTGACTCTACAGGAAATTTGGGTTTGACTTCTCACCTTGCACCTTAGCTACAAGCTTTGTCTCCTTGGGTACGTCAGTTAATCTTGTAGCTGAACAGGAATCTTCTTGACATGACAGCTGATGAGGCCTTCCAGCCTTTGCCTGGTGACCACTTGACCTCGGCTGGCATTCGATTAGCATTGATTAAACCTTTTTAGAAAATTGTTGTCAATATCTGTTCCTCTGTCTATCTTTCAATATCAGTAGCTTATTTTAAAGGTCAAGATGGAGTCATTTTTGCCTATCTTTTTTTTTTTTTTTTGCATATCATATTTTTAAAAAATTTTCTTGTCTTGTATTTTTATTTTTGCCCCAAGAAGTTGATGTGTTTTCCACCATCAGACAACTGATTCAGGAGTGACTCCCGCATCAGTAGTGATTTGTTTCCTGTCTCTTTAAAGCTTAACTAATTTCATTTTTGCTATATTATTTAGTGGTTGCTGGGGTCCTTATGCTTTCTCCATCTGACATCAGTAAAGCCTTTGAGGGCAGGGTAATCCCTAATTAGCACATAGTAGGCATTGAATGCTTGTTGGGTTTGGAATGAGGATGATAAATGCTCTACCTAGAGGCAGCTAGGTGGCACAAAAGATAGAGCTGGTTCAAATCCAGCAGCCCTGAATTCAAATCCAGTCTCAGACACCCACTGACGGTGACTTTGGGCAAGTCACTTCATTTTCTATTGCCTTGGTTTCCTCCATTGTAAAATGGGGGTAATGACAGCATCTACCTCGAAAGGTTTTTTTTGAGGATCAGATGAGATGTTTGTAAAGCATTTAGCACATAGTAGGTACTATATAAATGTTAGCTATTAGCTATACATAGGTTTGTAAATTTGCAATAAGGTAATGCGAGATAAGGATGTTTTGCAAACTAAACTACTCTGCCCAGGTATAATTAATTGGGGGAAAACTATAGGGATGAGATCTTTTTCCTGGAACTTTTTTAATCAGCAGAAGTTCCATAAACATAGAGGGAGATAAAAGAATCAGAAAGCAGATCTTAACACCACTTAGGTGTATGAGTGACCTCATTTTGCAGTCAGTAAAAGTGTGCAGGCAGTATTGCCCTGAATTTAAGTCCTGTCCCTGAGACATACAAATGATACTAAATTCCAAAAATGGTTGCTAGTCTGTGCTGGTAGAGAGGATGTTTTCTCACCAATGCAATGAAATCAAAGGTCTGTTTTAAAGTCTGACTGCCAGTTTTACTACTAGGCACAGAGAGATACATACCAAGTTTACATAAAACAGTATCCTGTTGGATATCAGATTGTATAAGTAGGGTGTGATACACACCTAAAGCTTGAAACAGCTGGTGGGTTTTGGAGTGGTTAAAGTGAAGCATCCAGCAAGGAAAGAGGGAAAATTGTTAAAAAGACGTGACTTGAGTTCTGTTGAAGGCCAAAAGGCTGTGGCTGAATCTGGCTGTTGGTGGATATGTAGATGTGGGAGAGAAAATGAAGTGTGGCCTAAAAGTTCACAGGCCCAGTGCGGCTAACTGACTTGCCCGAGGCTGCCTGAGAAAAGGTTAAGCTGGGATCTGGGTCTAATCCTTTTGTTTCCACGTCCAGCATTAGGCCACAGTCCCTATGCTCGGGTACTCTGGGGAGGGGGGAGGGGGGCGGCTTCTTCAGCATCTTTGTCTCATGTGTCTCGTGGCTCCCGTGGCAAATCTGTGGACCTCCTAAAATAGTGTTTTTAAATGTATAAAGTCAAGTCCGAGATTACAAAGAAAACTGGTTATGTTTGAATGATGGGGCTTAGGTTTTGCATCTGAGTTCGCAGACCTAGGTTAAGAATCTCTGCCTTAGAAAATGATGGAAACCTCAGGCTGAGCACAGCCAACCTGTGGAGGTTGCCTCGCAAGGTAATTTATCCCTGTTCATCCTACACAAAAAAAGTGACCACTAAGCTATCTCATTAACCAACTGGTTGTGTGGCTGTGGACAAGTCACTTCTTTTTAGGGCTCAGTTTTCTCTTGTAACGTGAAGGGGATGGATTAAGTAATCCGAGTGAAAGCATGATGTAGTACTGGGCACTGGGTTTGGAATCAGTACCTGGAAGGACTTCCAGCTCTACCACCTAACTGTGGGAACTTAAGCAGATTTCTTTGGGCCTCAGTTTCCACATCAGTAAAATGAGTTTGGACTGGATGCGTGGGTGTTCTTGCTATTCTCACTCATGCTATGAACCTTTCCAGCTGTACTTTTCAATGGGTCTCCATTTTGTTAGTGCTTTATCCTTTTCAAAGGCCTGTATAATCTGTTCTTGTCTTTTCCAGCCATTGAGTTCATCAACTGCTATTTAGTAATAGCGGGAGTGTCCAAATAACATCCCTAGGGAGAAAATGTCTGCAGTTTGTCAGGAATGGAGTTTAACTGAATCAGTCAATAAACATTCAGTGCCTGCTATGTGGTGGGTACTGTGCTAGGCTCTGGGGATACAAGAAGGCAAAAGGCAGTTCTGCCCTCAAGGAGCTTGTAGGTAGTCTAATGGAGGAGACAACAGATAATGTACGAAGGACAGGCTACGTATGGGATAAGCAGAAGATAATTGGGGAAGGTGCTAGAGACCCTGCTGGAGGCCTGAGACCTTGCAGTACCTTCATTTTGACACAAGAGGCCAGGACTAGTTGCTTTCCTGGGTGTTCTCCCTACCTGTCTTCCCCACATCTCCAACACACCTGCATGTCACAGTCACTCCGGAAAAGCCAAACAATGCCCTGCATAGATGTGTATATATATATATATATATAGCCCTACATTCAACCGTCTGGAAACAATAGGTTTAATTCTTTTTGTGCTAGGTCTTCATGAGCTCTTGGATATGAACAGGAGGGCCAAGCCCTTAACTTCCTTGTATGTTTGTGACATTTGGGACTGTATCTCAGTTGGCCTTGACCCTGGTCCCACCCCAGGCCAAGCTGAAATAGTTTCTTTTGGATGTCTGTGAAATATCTTAGCACCCTAAATCTGTGGCAGTCTCCTCACTGATGCTATAGCTAGAGCTGCTTCCTCTCCCAGTATAGGGGTGCCCTAGCACCCTGTGTGGGAAGTACCTCCACCAGCAGCCACAACTTTAAAAAAAATACTCCAGTCTCATCAGTCTCTGAGTCCGTCTACTACAGCACTGTCAAAAGCCACATCTGTGGGGCAGCTAGGTGGTGCAGTGGATAGAGCACCAGCCCTGGATTTAGGAGGACCTGAGTTCAAATCCAGCCTCAGACACATAACACAGCTGTGTGACCCTGGGCAAGTCTCAACCCCCTTGCCTAACCAAAAAAAAAAAAAAAAAAAAAACCACATCTATGTTGCCCCTGAGTCATTTTTTTTGTCTCAAAGAGGCCCTTGATTTTCATCATAAAGTCTGGTAAGAATGCTTTTGTCTTGTGTTTCAGAAATCTAATTGAAAAAAATTTGAACTGAAAAGCTTGGGGCAGGAAGTAGCTTCAGTATAGGAAGGAGTGTCACAGGTTTAAAGGAGACAAAATCCAAGGAATGAACCAGCAGGAAAACATCTATACACAAATGTACAGTGTAAACAAGATAAATGAAGTCCTAGCTCAAAGTGGCAAATTTCACCTTAGATCATTGAGATGAGTGAGGCCTATGTTTGGAAAGTGGTTCTGAATAGCAGGAAGGAGAAGAAACCATTAAGTGCCAGGCATTGTGCTAAGTGCTTAATAATATCTCATCTGGTCCTTACAACAACCTGGGAAGTAGGTGCTAGTGTGATTCCCATTTTACAGCTGAGGAAACTGAGGCAAACTAGTCGACTTGCCCAGTGCCACACAGCTCGTGAGTATCTGAGGCCAAATTTTAGCTCGGGTCTTCACTGCAGGTCCAGTGCTCGCTCTACTGCACCATCTAGCGACTGTTATGGGTATACATTATTGGAAAGAAATCACTTAGGTAAAATGTGGGGTGAAGTAATATTGTGTATTAAGTAGGTATACTGATAAAGGAAATCCAGGAGCCAGAGCGGGAAAGCATTCGGTTCATTTAGTGAAGATCTTTAGAAGTGATTTTGTTATCTGAATATGTTACAGATCATCTGGACAGTACTAGATAAATTTGGGAAACATCACATACTTGGCACAAAGGTCAATTATCTAGGCATAACTGGAGCTCTCTACCAAAAACAGTTGCTCATGTATTCCTGACTCACTATAATGATAATTTCATCCTTCAAACGGTGAAAGAACTAACAAGAAATTCTGTGCTGGATCTTACTCTCACCAAGTGATGAATGGGGAGGAAATGATGGGAACCCATAGAATTAGGGGGTGATGTAGAAATGACCACTTCCTCCTTGAGTGTGGTAGAGGAGAAGAAAACTTAAGTAGCCTGACTTTTAGCCTTGATTTGGTGAAAGCATAACCAAATCATTTGTAGGCAGATTAGGGGGGTCCCATTGCTTAAAGAAGAGTTGCAAAGATTTTATAAAATACTATCAGGAAGGATAAAGCCAGGAATGAGCTTAGATTTGTGATAAATGCTTCTGCAATAAGAAGTGGACAAGTGGAAGATCCAGACAGGGATTATGACCAGTGCTTAGTATGGATGGAAAGGCAATAGGATGGATAGAAGGCATTTCCTCTACTAAGGAAAATTATCTTCAGAGTGAGAAAGCAAAAATGGGGAACCCAGAATGGGAACTAGAGTAAGGATATGCAAAATAAGTCTTCAATGAGTTTGTTGTTAGGCCCGGAAGCACATAGTATTTTGAGAGAGAATTTGAAAATGTTATTGATCATTAGCAGCTTGTGGATGATGGTGGAAATGGGCAAATATCTCCCATCTGAGATGGGGCCAAAAAAGTTATTGCAATAGTTAAGGCAAGCAGTGATGTAAATGGCTAAAGGATGGTCAAGGGTGGTTCTCAATGGAAGAAATTTAACCTGTTTATAGCTATGTGGAAAAATGCTCCACTATTAGAGAAATGAAAATTAAAGCAACTCTGCAGTTCCACCTTAGATCCATCAAGTTGGCAAAGTTTAATTTGCCAATTAACCCCCCCCCAAAAAAAGAAAAAAGGATAAATGTTGGAGGAGCTTTGGGAAAATAGATATACTGAGGCACTGTTGGTGGAAGTGTGAATTGATCCAGCCTTTCTGGAAAGCAATTTGATACCCAAATTAACTAGACTGTGCATACTCCTTGATCCAACCATCATTAATACTATTAGACCTATAACCCAAAAAAGATCAATGAAAGAAGAAAAAGTCTTATACATAAAAATTTGTAACAGCTCTTTTGTAGTGGCAGAAACCCAAAACAAAACAAAAAACCCAACCCTAGAAACTAAGGACCTTTCAATTGGGGAATGGACTGAACAAATTATGGTATATGAATGTAATGGAATACTATGGCATTATAAAGAATGGAGAAAGATGGTTTCAGAGAAATCTGGAAAGACTTGTATGAACTGATACAGAGTGAAGACAGTGTACCTAGGAAAACGAACAATTTTGAAAGACTTAGGAACTCTGATGCAATGATCAATCACAATTCCAGAGGATCAATGATGAAGAATGCAACCCACCTCCTAACACAGAGGTGATGGACTCATGAAGCAGAAAAACACATTTTTGGACATAGCCAATGGGGGAATTTGTTCTGTTTGACTATATTTGTTACAAGGGTCTCCCCTTTCCCCACCCAGGGGAGAAGGGCGGTAGTAAGGGAGTAGGAAGAAGAAAAGAAATGTTTATTAATTGAAATAAAAATTTTAAAGATGTTTCATGAATAAGGGAAATCAAAATGTAATAGAAAGTGCTAGAGGTGTGATGCTAAAGTGTTTTAAAACATGTAGAGATTTCTTCAGAGCTTCACATTGAGGTTTTCAAATTTCCCAGCCTTTGTGTATAGTCAAAGCATGAGGAATGGCTGTGGTTGGAGTGGGGGGGGGGGGGGGGCCAGCAGGAAAGAAGGAGGGAAAGAAGAAACTAAGGACCAGGAAGGTGGGCGAGTATCAAAAAAGGGTCCCAAGTACCAGTGAGGAGAACTGAATTGGACTGAGCAAGTCTGTCCAGACATCTTCAGTGCCTTGCTTTTAAGTTATATATTTGCCAGGAAGGTAAGAGATCTGAGTGCCAGATATTGGAACTGACTCCCAGTTAATGAATAAACAATTTATTAAAGGTTTACTATGTTCCAGGCACTGTGCTAATAATAATAATGGTTAGCATTTATATAGCACTTTAAGGTTGGCAAAGCACTCTACAAATGTTAGTGTTATCCTTATAACAACCCTGTGAAAATTCGGCTGTCTTATTATCCACATTTTACAGATAGGGAAATAGAGGTTAATAAGTAATTTACTTGGGTCACACAGCTAGTAAGTGTCTGGATTTGAACTCTGGTCTTCCTGATTCCAGTCCCACTACTCTATGCATTGTACCACCCACTTCTCTGCTTTAGTGGCTACCCTGAAGATACAAAGAAAGACAAAAACATGGTCTCTATTCTCAAAGAGTTCACATTCTATCAAGGAGAGAAAGCTGGAGTATGAAAAGAGTGATAGGGAAGTGAGGATGAGGACCAAAGATAAGGGTTGATGTGACCTTGGGCATGTCTCTTAGTTTCCCTAGGCTTTGATGTCCTTCTCTGTAAAATGAAGGGTTGTACTAGATCACACTGAGGTCCCTTCTAGCTCTAAAATCTTTGACATATTGGTGGTAGAAGTGGGGGAAGGGCTCAGTACCAAGGAGGGGGCAGTTTAGAGACCTTGGCAGGATCTCAAAATGCTGGGAGTCTCAGTCCTATGTTGACAGGACAATTGCTTTAGAACCTGCAGGTGGGCTTTGCAGGGCTGCCAGGAGGCCCTGGGGACACTGTGACTCTGGGGCAACCTGTTCCTGCAACAGGTGACAGGGGTCCATGAATCACCAGCGATTGGAACAGGACTCTTTTGGGCTTGGGGCTGGACTGTCCTTTGAAGGTGCGCACCCAGTGGCTCATAAAAATCAACGCCACACTTTGGCTTCACAGCTTGAGGGCTCACAACATGGCAAGACTGCTGCTCTGGGCTGGTAAGTGTGTCTAGATCCCACTTGGCATCCCCCAAGCCCATTTTCTCACAGAGAAGCTGTCAGTCTCACCCACTGCTTGGTCTGCCCTGCCAAAGGATCTACACCTTGGGGACAACGGACAGACCATCTTAGTCTGGACTATGGAATTGCTACTGGGTATTCTGAGAAGTATCCCTGTATCTGTGCGAGGCTGTGTGCTTTGGTGTTTGTGTATATTGGGGAAAAGGGGAGTTGCATTCGTGTTTGAGTAGAAGGTTCCTGCTTGTGAGACTCTCGGCAAATCCCATCATCTCTTCTGGACTTGGTTTCTTCATCTACAAAGGGAGAAAAACAGCATTATACTCAACCTAAGTGTTTGTTGGGAGGCCTAAATGGGATAAGGTGCAGGATTTAATTGGCATTCTTTGCAAATCTTAAAATGCTACACAAGCACCGGCTATTTTTGTTATTTTGTCCACATAGTCCCAGAAGATTAAGAGGCTCCTCTGATTATTCCTGTTATATGTACATTTCTTTGTATTTTGAATGTGGGCATATGCAGGCCTGTTTATATGCCATGTGGGCATATGTATTCATGTAAGTATATATGCTCTTATCTGCATTTCTGTTTGCACATAGGTATGTGTTTGGATATAATACCTTAGGTTCACAGTTTTAGAGCTTTAAGGGGCCTCAAATTATATATATATATAATGTATATATGTATGTATGGATATGTGTGTGTATCTTTGAAAGTACTATGGATATGTTAGGGGGGCAAGTAGGTGGCCCAGAGCACTGGGCCTGGAGTTAGGAAGACATGAGTTCAAATCTGTCCTCAGACACTTACTAGTTGTGTGACCCTGGACAAGGCATTCAACTCCGTTTGCCTCAGTTTCCTCACCTGTAAAATGAGCTGGAGAAGGAAATGGCAAACTACTGTAGCATCTTTGCCAAGAAAACCCCAAATGGGTTCACAAAGAGTCAGATATGACTGAAATGACTGAACAACAACAATGGATATGTTAGCTATTACGATAATGATGACGATTGTTATCTAGTGCAAATGAGGCAGCTACGTCCAGAAAGGTGAGGGTCATGCATGTGGGAAGTAACAAAGCTGGAATTTATAACCAGGTCATTTGCCTCCCTAGCTAGCAATGGGGCGTGTGAGTGTGTGAGTGTGTGTGTGTGTGTGTGTGTGTGTGTAATATTTTCCTATTTCTCCTGCAGGTTTGGCCCTCCTGCTCCAGCTCCAGCTGGGTAAGGATACAGCACAACCTCTCCCCTTCACACACTCCCTCAATTCCCCCTAGGGCTGAGTTTCACCTACTGTCAAGCTCTCTAAACTTCTAATGTCTTTCTTGGGGAGGGGAGACATGCTTCCTCTCATTTTAATGGAGAGGGCATCCTGGCTTAGGGGTCTTGGGGGATGAGAAAGCACGGAACATCATCCCCACTCCAGCAGCTCATTCTGGCCACATCTAACTATATGCAAGGAATCCTGGAGAATCCATGGTGATGACCCAGCTCTTCTCAGAAGGCAGAGGGCTCAGTGGAAAATACAAAGGAGTTGGAGTCAGAGCACCTGGATTCACATCCTGGTTTTGTTACTCACGTCCTGGCTGTGTGGACTGAGCCCTTTCACCTCTCTTAAACTTAATTTCCTCAGCTGTAAAATGAGATTTCAGGCTAGTTGGCCTCTCCAATCTCTTCCATTTCTAAGAGGGTGTGAGTCAGCCTGGTGGCTTGGCTCCCTGAGGATGTGTCTGGCCCACCCTGGGGAGGCCACTCCTTAATTCTTCCCCCAGTAATGGCTGCTTTCCCATGCCAGGTACAGCCTTCAAACTGGTCTGTTACCTCACTAGCTGGGCCCAGTATCGCCCAAGCCCTGCCTTCCTCTTCCCGGAGGACCTGGACCCCTATCTCTGCACCCACCTGGTGTATGCCTTTGCATCGATGCAGAACAACAGAATTACCCCCACAGAGAGGAATGATGAGGAGAAAATGTACCCGCAGCTTAAGAGTCTCAAGGAAAGGTCAGCCATCCTTCTGTGTGAGGTAGCAGCGGAGTAGTGGGGAGAGGACCAGACTGTTAGTAAGGAGATTGGGGTTCTAATCCTGGCCCTGTTACTAACAGGCCAAGTCACTTTTCTATAGGCTTTGGTTTCCTCATCTGTAAAATGAGAGGCTCAGTCTCGGTTATCTCTCAGGCTCCCATTTTATCTATTTTTATTTTTAACATTTTATTCTGAACTTACGAAATAAAACAAGCATCTCAGGCCCCCTTTGGGTCTAGCATGCTGTGGCCCTACCCTTCTGTGTTTCCACAGCTGCCCTGAGAGATGTTGGGGAAGCTGGGTGCCTGGCTAATGCAAAGACCAGAACAGAGGCTGTGTTTAAAGATTAGAGGTGTTCTTCATGTCTAACTTCCTGTTCTGCCTGGCACTTCCCTTGAGCCTGACCCTCTATTCTGCCCTTTCTGTGGAAGAGGGAGGTTTCCCATTTATAAATACAGGTGGAAAGAGAGTAAAAGCCAATTCAAGGAAAAGCCAATTAAAGGGAAGCAGCTGTCTTGGAATTTGCTTGTTTTCTGGGTCTATCCAGAGGTGAATAAAAATGATTTGGAGTCAGGAGAACTGGGTTCAAGTCTTAGTTTGGCTACTTATTGGCTATACTTCTCTGAGCCCTGTGAGGGCAGATAACTGAGAGCTGGTTGTAATTTCCTCTATCTCCTTCCTCCGCATAACAGAAACAAGGATCTTCGTATACTGCTGTCCATTGGAGGCTGGTACTTTGGCACAAACAGGTGGGAACGTTAAGTCATCACCTCTTTGGGTTGAGAAAGGATTGAGATTGGTGAACGGGGTGGCTGGAATGAGACTAGAACCTGAGAGCTGGTGGAACAGGTGCTATGAATGTGTGGAAGCTATGGCCAGTGAGGACTTGCTATAATCTAGGTCCACTGAGGCTGGGGCTGGGTCTCAGGCTGGCTCTGCAACTAGGAAAATTAGGGCCCTCTGTGCCCTTATTTATCCCAAGAGGTCTCTCCACACAGGCTTTCTGCAGTTCCCCTTGACAGATAGAAATTCCTATTATTGTTATTATTATTATTAGTGATAGTAGTAGTAGTAGTAGCAGCAGCAGCAGCAGTAGTAGTAGTAGTAGTAGTAGTAGTAGTAGTAGTAGTAGTAGTGAAGAAGTGGAGTTGGTGGATGGAGAGCCACTCTTGGAGCCAAAAGACACAGATTCCAATCCTTTCTCTGACATGTACATAACAGCTGTGTGACCCTGAGCAAGACACTTAACCTCTTAGTTCCCCAGGCAATTCTCTAAGACTCATAAGTTACAGAGAACATGTTGACCATTTCCGTCTTTTGGGAGTTCCCTGTGAAATCGCAAGTCCATTCCATATCCCCTAAGAGAGTTAATAGATACTGCCACCCCCCCAGTACAAGCTCTTATCACTTCACACCTGGATTTTTGCAGTAGCCTGCTGGTCAGTCTCCCTGCCTCAGGTATCTCCAATCCATCCTTTGCTTGGCTTTCAAGATGGATTTTTCCAAAGTGAAGGTTCTGACCATGTCACCCCTCTTATTCAGTACACTTCACTGGCTCCCTATTACCTGTAGGGTCAAAAATAAAATCTTTGGCTTTCAAAGCCCTTCATAACCGGATTCCCTAACACCTTTCAAGTCTTTTGCCCCCTTTGCACCATGTACTCTCTGGTCCAGTGATACCGGCCTCCTGGCTGCTTCTTGCACAAGATGCTCCATCTCCAGACTCTGAGCATTTTCACTGGTTGTCCCCCATACTTGGAATTCTCTCCCCCATCTCTGCCACCTGACTTCTCTGGCTTCCTTCAAGTCCCAGCTAAAATCCCACTATCTGTACCCAGTCCCCTTAATGCTAGTGCCCTCCCTCTGTTGATTATCTCCAATTTATCATATATGTATATATATATATATATATATGTGTGTGTATAATCTGTATCTATATATCTCATTTGTATACAGTTGTTTGTATGGTTTTTTGGGATCAGGAACTGTTTTTTGCTTTTCTTTGTATGCTCAGTACAGTGCCTGGCATGTAGTAGGTGCTGAATAAATGCTTATTGACTTGACTAGTGTAGTGGAAAGAGCCCTGGATTTGGAGTCAGGAGATTTAGCTTTGAGTCTGAGCTCTGAACTGTGTAACCTTGGGCAGTTCATCTTTGAATCTCAGTTTCTCTATCTGTAAAATGGAGATCATAATATATGTATTCCCTACTATCATGAGAAAAGTGCTCTATAAACCTCAGAGGGCCATGTGAATATAAATTTTTATTGTTTTCTGGTTGGGAGGCAATCTGGCATAGTGGAGAGTCCTGGCTCTGGATCCAGAGGACTGAGTTCAAATGCTCTCTCTGATGCTTACTATCTGCGTGACTTTGGACAAGTTATTTTACTTTCTTGGGTCTCAGTTTCCTCATCTGTAAAAAGAGGGGGTTGGACCAGATATCCTCTAAGACTTGCTCTAGATCTTTGATTTATTTGTTTATTTTTTAACCTATAGGGGCTGGAACACAGGACTTTAAAAATATCTTCCCACTCAGCAGGGGGGCTGGGGCTCAGGCTGGCCCCAAACACTCAGAAAACAAAATAAAGACAAAACCACTGCTTGTTTTCTAAGTTTCTAGCCTGCCCTTCCCCTTGAGCCCTTGCCCATTTCAGTTGGCACACAGCTTGGTTTTTCTCTGGAGTTCTGCCCAGGAGACCCTGTGGGACCCAGCGATCCTATAGGGATGGCACCTTCCTGATTCCTAGGTCTTCCCCACAGATTCACCAAGATGCTCTCCACATTCGAGAACCGACAAACTTTCATTTTCTCGGTCATAGTCTTCTTGCGGAAGCACGGCTTTGACGGCCTTGACCTTTTCTTCCAGTACCCCACATTTAGGGGCAGTCCCAAAGAGGATCGTGGCCGATTCACCTCCTTGATTCAAGTAAAGTCACTCTCTGGGGGCCAGAAGGGAGAGGGAGACTCTGGGACAGGAGTGAAGGTTCCCTGAGGGGAGACTCCTGAGCCAGTGCCATCTTTCCCCTAGTAAGGGAGATGGGAATGGTGGGTTTTCTGGCAACAAATAAAATACTACAAACACTTAAGATGCTTGAGAGAAGGGGGGGTGCTGCTGGGCAGGGGTCTCTATAGAAGTCCTTTTTGTTTTCCCTCTGGCTTTTTACTGCTACTTTCTCTCTCTCTCCCTGTCTGCCTCCATTTGCCTTTCTCTCTGATACTGTCTCCCTAACTATTGCCTCGGTCTCCTTTTCTACTTCTCTATTTGCCCCCCGCCACATCCACTCTCCTTTCTCTCTTACATTCTCCTCTCTCTCTCTCTCTCTTTCTCTCTCTCTTGCTTTCTCTTCTCCCTCCTCCCTTTCCTCGTCTCTTTTCTTCTGCGTTGCCTCCTCTTCATTGTCTATCTCCCCTGCCTTGCTTCTCACATCTGCCCCCTTCTCTCAACCTGCCTCCCTTGCCTCACCTCTCTTTACCTTCCTCCCTCTGCCTTCCTCCCCCTCTATCACCTCTCTCTAGGAACTTCTGGTTGCCTTCCATAATGAGGCCCAGGACACTGAGCAAAGCAGGCTGCTGCTCACTGCAGCTGTGTCTGGTGACTACAAAATCATCAGCCATGCCTATGATGTGTCAACTATTGCAAGGTGAGGAAACAGTGACCCTGGCTGGAGTCAAGGTACCTGAGTGGCAGGGGAGGGTTGTTACCTGAACCCAGGCAGGCAGAAGAACTTCTAGCTTGCCCTAACATGAGTGTGTGTAGAGTTGAGGAGGAAGGGAGATTTGTCATCTACATAGCCAAGGCTTTCCCAGTGAGAAGACGTGGAGTTCATCTTGACATTCACCTTAATCACCACCACAATTCAAATGTTGGACCGGACCTTACACAAAAAGCATCAGATAGACTTGGTTGCTGCCTTCTGACTGCACACAATCCAAGATGTAGTCTCTGGCACAGATGGATGATGGACCAAAAATGTAAAATTTTTTAAAGAAAGCATTGGGTGTTAATACTGGTTACCCAGTAAGAGGAATGTGTTTCAAGGTGGAGAGTAATGGGAGAGATATGGGAGCTCTATAGGCAGGAAGCCTATAAAAGCCCCAGAGGACTTCATAAAGGAGGCAAAATTTTAAGGCTTCTGGAATGATGGGGAGGAAAAATATGACAGATATCTCAGGCCCGCAGCATGGATTAGGAGAAAGCAACAAAGTCAGAAAGCAATGGAACAACTTTGGGATAGAAAATTCTGCCTTTTTTAGAATGGGAGCTGCCTGTCTAAATCTTCATGTTCTTATATAACTTTCCTTTCCAGGCTTTTGGACTATGTCAGTGTCTTGACTTATGATTTCCATGGAAGTTGGGAAGTGGTCACTGGGCACAACAGCCCCCTGTATGGAAGGAATTGGGAGAATAATAAAGTAGACTACTTGAATTGTGTAAGAAGGTGGACCTGGGCTGGTTCCCACTTCTGTGTTGAGGGGAATTGGTGGGGCCCCCACTAACAAAGAGTGGGTGAGAATCTATTCTCACCTCTGCAGGAAATTGCCATGAAGATATGGAAAAAGAAGGGAGCTCCCCCGGAGAAGCTCGTCATGGGGTTTCCTGCCTATGGGCGTACCTTTCACATCCTGAGCTCCAGCCATGGGATAGGGGCTCCTGCTTTTGGGCCATCATCTCCTGGGAATTATACTCAGGAATCTGGGTTTTTGGCTTACTATGAGGTGATTGGGGTAGACCTTCTGTAGAGGGCAAGGGATACCTTTGGGAGAGTGCTACATTCTGGGCATTTCTATTTAGTTGGGGGTGGGGTGTGCCTGGGGAAAACAATCAAGGTGATGGAGGTCTGAGACCTTGGGAATGCTGGGGATAATTCCAACATGTATGTGTTGGTGGTAGGAAAGGGGATGATGTATTCTGCCCTGTGATCGGGGGATGAGGGGAGGAAATAGAAATAGGTGCTTCCAAATCTATCCTTTCTTATCTCACAGAGTGTAGAGATGATCAGAAAAGAAAGGCTTTGAAAACCATATAAATGGGAGCTATGGTTATCACTATTGGCCAACTACGTGGTTAATCTCTGCTTCCTGGGGAGAATGGAATAGTCCAAAAGTCCTTCCCTCTTCTTCCTCCCCTCCATCCCAAAACACAGGTCCTTACTCACCCCTTGGTGAGTTTTCTTCCTTCCACCATAGTCATGCCGTGTTTACCCAGTTAGCCTTTACCTCTTGGGAAGGGTAGATGGCTGCACAGGTCTTCGGTCTGTCTGTACCCATCATCTCTGCCCGTATCTTTCATTCACACACCCTTCTCTTATCTGTGCTCTGCTGACAGATCTGTACCTTCCTCAAGGAAGCCACGATAAAATGGATTAAGGAGCAAAAAGTCTTCTATGCCTACAAGAGGAATGATTGGGTTGGCTATGATGATGTCTACAGCTTTCTTCACAAAGTAAGGACCTGATTCTTCCTTCATCTCAAGTTTTCATGGGGCTCCAATTCTTGGTGACATATAACTGGGCCCAATGTGTTCCATATTCCTACTTCCACTTAAAATTCAATTCTATAAGTAGTTTGTGTGTGTGTGTGTGTGTGTGTGTGTGTGTGTGTGTGAGTGTGTGTGTGAGAGAGAGAGAGAGAGAGAGAGAGCGAGAGAGAGAGCTGGAGTGTTAACAGTGTTTTGGGAAGTAGGCAGCTGTTTTTGTCATGGGATTTGGTGTGGGTGTACCAGGAAAGCCCCTGCTCTCAACTTTTGACATAATTCTGCTGTCTAGCTTTCTCCCCTTCAGTCAATTCAAGTTTCATTCCTTTGGGTTAAAGTGTTGCTCCTGGGCAAAAAGGCACTGTAAATACCCATGGCATAGCACATAAAGCCATTATTAGTCATGTGCGCCTTAGCATGAATTGGTGGATCTCATCCTTTCCCAAAGTCAGATAGGTGGGAGAGCAGGTTTGACAGCAGTGAGGGAATAGAGAAAGAGGTCAGAACGTAGGGCACCAACCGACTGTGGAGCCCTGGTAGCTAGGAGGCTACCTGATGGGAAGTAAGAAGGACAGTACCTAATGTTTGAAGTGGGGAGGGCATGAAAGATAGACTTTTCAGACTTCATGCTTTCTCACAAGCTTGGCTTTAGGCTAAGAATGTTCTAAGAAAAAAGATCGTCTCCTTCCTGCAGCTTCAAGGAACATTTTTGCACTGTGGCCATCTATCCGGTGCTCTCTGAACACTGGATGAGCGATGAGCTGCCCGCATGACGAACGTAGTGCTCTTTGGAACAGTGGAAGAGGCTTTGTTCAGTGACGCACTGAGGGCGTTCGTGCCGTAGGCTGGCTAGCTCTAAATGCGGCGACTCAGCCTCTGACCCTCTCTGTGGATCGCCGCTTGTCTTCCTCCAGTCTCTTCTTCTGTCTTCCATCTCAGCCCAAATACATCCATGTCTTTCTCTGTAATAAAGGGAAATGTGTGCCTGTAGCTAAGCAGGCAGAGGGCCAGGAGCAAAGTCAAAGAGGGAGGCATGCAAGTGGCATGTTCCATGAGTACACCAGTATGTCTGGAGCAGAAGGCTGGTGCAGGGGAGTAAGATTTGAAATGAAGGTTGAGGCTATGTTATGGAGGGCACTTCAGCTTTATCCTCTAAGCACTGGGGAAGTCATGTAAGGTTTTTGAGCACCTGCTCTCCTAACTATCTAACCCTGGCAGAGGATCAGATCTGCTGATTCATGCTAGTATCTGGATACTAATGATTAAAACCTGTACTTAACCCAAATCTGGCAGTCCCCCTTAAATGCCTGTCCCTCATCGTGTTGTATTAGATCCTGAATTATCAAAAGCTGTGCCAGCCGAGTTTGAAGCTGAGAACCTAAGGACACGTACGCCCCAGGTCAGCTGCATGCCCAATGAGGCATTGCAAAGGATATTGTAAAGGACTGCTAGATTAACCTTCTTAAAACATCTTTTTGCACACATTTTCCCCTTGCTGCTAACAATTAATTATAGCTAGTATTTCGATAGAACTTTAAGGTTTGTAAAGTACTTTACACATCTTATCTCATTTAGTCCTCACAACCACCCTATGCTGTTATTATTCCCATTTTATAGATGAGAAAATTGAGGTGAAAAGATGTTAAGTGATTTGTCCAGGGTCTCACAGCTAGGATGTATCTGAATCAAGATTTGAACTCAGATCTTCCTTACTCTAGGTCCAATATTCTATCCCCTGTGCCACCCAGCTCATTCCTGACTGTCTTTAGGATCAAGTCTAAACTCTTAAGCTTTGGTCATTTCTATGAAACTGGAAAGGCTTAAAATATAATACTGGCAACAGACTGTTGTTGAGTCTGTTGTCTGAGGACCAACTGAAATACAGAGGCTTTTCCCTGGCAGGTTAGACCCTCGATGACGTGTATTTCATGGTTATTCATGAAATCAAGAAAAATACAAGCTGGCCCTCATTCCATGAATCTCCTCCTCCTCCTCTTCCTTCTTCTCCTTTTACTTCTCCTTCTCCTCCTTCTGATTCTTCATCTCCTCCTCCTCCTCTTCCTTCTTCTCCTTTTACTTCTCCTTCTCCTCCTTCTGATTCTTCATCTCCTCCTCCTTCCTCCTCCTCCTCTTCTTTATCTTTAGGTACTACACATATGAGACCTTTAACTAATGACAAGCTCCCACTTCCCTGTACTGTTCATTAATATTATTTTTTACAAAAAATATCTGATTTAGTATAGCAATACATAGCTGTACAGGCTTTCATTCAACAAGAAGTCCCTTATGCCTATGGTAAGATCAAAAGAGTACTTAATTAATGGAGCCACAGAGCTAGAATTCAATTCAATGATCCTCTTATTATTAATGCCAAGTGATGCATAAATTGAGATGATGTAAGTCTGCCAAAAGTGTTTACCACTATCATCAACCAATTAATCAACAAGAATTTATTAAGTGCCTATTTTGTGCCAAGCACTGTGCTGAGTTCTAGGCATACAAATACAAAGAATGAAGTAATTCCCGTGGAAGATGTTTTACACAAGGTCCAAATGGAACAGGACTTTTCTCTAGATGGTGATATATGATGTTCTCCAGATGTTCCCATATGTGGATAATATTGTTTTGATTTCATCAAGCCCCAGGAAATTAGAGTGTCTTCAGCAAGATTCACGAATGCTCCAGTAAAATCAGCCTAGTTATTCATTCAGGATAAACTAGAGAAAACTGCCCTTTATTTGGACTATGGCATGTAATTGTTGTGGGTTTTTTTTTTTTTTTTGTTTTGTTTTTTTTTTTTGTGAGGCAAGTGGGGTTAAGTGACTTGCCCAGTGTCACACAGCTAGTAAGTGTTATGTGTCTGAGGTTGGATTTGAACTCGGGTCCTGATTCCAGGCCAGTACTCTATCCACTGTGCCACCTTGCTGCCCCTATGACATATAGTTGGCTGGCCTTTCTATCAGTTGATCCATCAGTACTTGTCTCTGGGATGGGCTGTACAGGTGGATAGTAACCTGGGTCAGGAATGAACTAGGAAGAAGCGAATAGGCTGAGATGAATTTGGAGATTGGCACAGTGCAATTTAGTAACAACCAGCTTCTCCCTGTTGCAAAGGCCCACCTGTTTTGAGGGAGTAGAGAAGGATTTACAAGCTGCTTGACAAGAAGAATGAGGTTACTATTAAAAGGAGGGAGGTAGAAATCTGAAGCTTGGTTTCAGATATATTGAGTTTTAGGTGGGGCATTCAGGTGGAGATGTCTAGGAGGCAGTTGGAGGTAGAGGACTGAAACCCAGAAGAGAGTTGAGGACAGAGAACAATTTGGGAGTCATCCTCATGGAGGTCATAGCTGAAGCTATGAAGAGAGGGAGAAAATGTAGAATGAGAAGAGCAAAGGGTTTTGCAGTGTGTCTGTTTTTCAGAGACAAAAGTTTTCAAGTGTTAGAAGGGACCTTGGTGATCACAGAATCACAGAATCAGAGATGGAGAGTTGGACCAAACCTCACAGGACATCTAGTTCAGCCCTCTCTTTGTACAGAGCAGGAAATCGATGCCTATAAAGGTTAAGTGATTTACACAAGAGAACACAAATAGAGGTGGGTAGAACTGGCATTCAAACCTAGTTTGACTCCAAATTCAATGTGTTTTTCCCCCCCACTATGTCATCCTGTACCAAAATAACTTACCAACCAGGAAGTGAAGCCCAGAGAGGTTAATTTGTTCAAATCCTATAGTTAATTAATCCTAGGATCAGGAATAGAACTTGGGGCAGTTTTTCTGACTCTAGTATTTTATTTTGTCCCCTTGATTACATGGCTGTAAGAAGTTTTCTCTGAGGAACCCCTTCTACCAAAATAGAGGTACCCTTGCATCTTAAAGAGTGATGTGATTTATTCAGGGCCACATAACCAATATGTGGGGCATAGGCAGAACTTGAGCCTGGGTCTTCCTGACTTAGAGGCCAGCTCTCTATCTTTTATGCTGTGCTGGCTTTCACTCTAGTATTTAAGAAAAATACATGGAGGCAATGAGGGACACAGGAGAGGCAGCTGCATGAGCGTGTGCGTGAGTTTAGAATGTTTTATAAAGTAATCCTCGAAGACTGAGGCAGGGAAAGACGCTTTTGACTCATCCTTGCCCCAAAGGTGTGGAAGAGGAAAGGTTTTCCTCAGTACTGAACTTGCCTTCCAGGTCATATTCACTCTTCTGCCATGCTGCAAGGGGAGAAGTGGGTTCACTGGGCCCTCTCTTAGTGCTCTCCCGGGCTGGTTATCTCCCAAACAGCCTGGGGGCTCCCCAAGGTCAGAAACTCTGTCCCCTTCTTCCTCTCTCTCTCCCACAGCACCAAAACTGGATGGTGCTCAGAACAGTCAGCGGGCTAACATTCCCTTACATTCACAGGCGTGGTTCATAAAGAACGAAAACTATGGGGGAGCCATGGTGTGGTCCTTGGATTTGGATGACTTCAGGGGCTCCTTTTGTGGGCAGGGCCCCTTTCCCCTTGTGAAGACATTAAAGGATGCCCTCCTGACTTCCAGCAGTAAGTAAAATGTCTTCTAGCAGCAAGGGAACCTGGGCCAGGGTGGGCCCTTCCTGTTCAGGCCCTAGGGCTCAGGAACCCCAGGCCTGTTGACCTGAGTCTTGCAGCAGACATGCAATGGGACCTGCCTTTGCTCTGATATCTTTGGCTGGGGGAGGGAGGAGAGGAGGAACTAGGAGTTGGGAGATGGTGATCAAGCTGGAAAGAAGCTTAGAAGTCATCCTAGTTCAATCACCTCATTTTGTAGATGAGGCCCAGAGGGGTCAAGCGCTTCCCTAAGTTCGTACACTCAGTGGGAGGGCTGGGCCTAGAATCTAGGCCTTTTGGACCTCAGAGTGTTTTCCACTCTGTCTTGAGGCCTTGTTTGTCTAGGACACTGCCCAGCATGAGTACTCAGGAGGTGTCTGTTCTGGGCTCAGTGGCTTCTCCTTCAGAATGCTTTGAGTAAGGGCCCAATTTACTCATGAGCACAAAAAGACCTTGCCGAGGGTATGGTCAGAATGCCCATAGCTATGGGTTAAGCATAAAGGATAGAAGTTCAGCTGGACAGTTGGGAGCCTTAAAAAGTGGGGTGATGCCTTCTGAGTTATTCATAGCTCAGTTAGAGCTGTTTTTAAATGCCTTTGGGGCAGGAGGATAAGAACTGGGAATGGGAACGCCCCGAGTCCTTAAAGGCTAAGAAGTATAATCCTAAGTAGGCTTGGTGAGAGCTTTGGGAAGGGGGACAGTCAGAAATGGGATTCCAACCAACTCTTTATGCTCTTATTCTAGCACTCACCTTAACTCTTCCATCTCCAACAAGCTTCCAGACTTCTCCTGATGTTTCCACTCCTGGAGGGAACACTTCTCAGCAAAATATTCGAGCCCCTCTTACTATCACTTCCTACACTTTGGAGGAACACCCAAATCCTACTTCTGGTTCCAACAGTCAGAATGCATTCAGGGTGAACTTCTTTATATCCCAGTTGCTGAAGAAGACTTCCTCAGCTCCTAGAAATCCTGCCATTCCACCTGTTGGTAGCAGCCCTCCCCAGACCACCCCCATCTTGGAAGCAACTACCCAGGCTCCTGATAACCCCACCACTGTCCCTGTCCTTGAAGGTAGTTCCTTTATCAGCTCCACTGTCCCTTCTAACAATTTTCCCACCTTGGAAGCAACTACCCAGGCTCCTGATACCCCCTCCACTCTCCTTGTCAATGAGGGTAGTTCCCCTGTTGGATCTACTATCCCTTCTAACAATTTTTCCACCTTCACACCATTACCCTAAACTACAAATCAGAATACTTCTCTATAAATGAAGAAGAGGAAGCCTTGGTACCTGGAAAGATAAAGAAAGACCCTGGGCCTGACTGGAGCTGCATGTGTTTGACAAGTGTCCCTTGTTAGAGCAGAGACATGAAGCACCTGATTCCACCCTTTTTTTTTTTTTAACCAATAAAGCATATGGTGTAAGAATCTCCTCTCTGTTTCCCTATTATCACAATATAACAATAGCAACATTTATACAATGCTGTCGTGAGCGAAATTTTACAAAAGGGCAAACTGAGGTAATTCTTTACGCAAGATAACATTTATTAACAGGGGCATGCTGCCTGTCAATGAGGGGTTACCTCCATTTATGCCAAAGACCCTGAGCCAAAGGACAGTTCTCCTTTAATAGGTTTTTGGGAGTACAGAACAGGGTAGGTGACATCATGAAACTGGGAACAACATGATGAGTTACAAAGCTGGGGCACAGAGAACAAGATGATTGGTTGAAAGTTTAACATTGGGGGCTAGCAATGACCCCGGTTCTTCTCTCATGAGACTAAGAAGTGCCCATTGTTTGAGTACAGCTGCAAGGTTTAGAGATAATGGACCAAGGGTGGGAACCTGCAGCCTTGACGCCACATGTGGCCCTGTAGGTACTCAAGTGTGGCCCTTTGACTGAATCCAGATTGGATTCATGTGGCCTCGAGGCCATGGGTTCCCCACCACTGAACCAGACCCTTTTGGACAACACAGCAGACTTCCTTGAAGGATATCTTGGTGGTGTAAAGATACTAGACCTGACTCCCTTGTGTTCACACACATCCTCCAAGGTCAGTTAAATTCCTTGAAGCAAGACTAGATCAATAATTAGAAGGAGAGTTGGATTTTTAAATGTAATCTATCACAGGCCAGCCAAATCTCTGAATTAAGTTCAGAATCAAAGAGTCATAACTTAAGCAATTATAGGGCAAAAGCAGTTACAGGAAAAAATCAATTACTTGTAAATAGGATCAATAAGAAAATGATACAGAATCAGTCTTCTCAGTTCCTCCCTTCAATTATGAGCTTGTGCACGCACACACACACACATACACACACAAATAAAATAGATCATCTATCTATAGCTAATCCTATAAGATCTTTGACATAATCATTATTAACAGTAGGGTACAGTAACACAAATTTCTCCAGGAGAAGTTCAAAGCAGACTTTAACACAGTAACTAATGCAAAGTTGAAAAAGAATAACAAGGCTGATTAATCATAACATAAACCATTGTAAGAATATCTAAAACCATGGACTGAATTCAGAGAAGAGATTAATTTGTCTCAAGGCAACTAAAAAAACTCAGCAAACATAGGTATGTTGAAGCAAAAGCAGAAGTAATACAAAAATGAACTAACATCAGATCTCCTAGTATCCCAGTAACCCATTCCCAATGTCCATTTTATCAGCACATTTCAACTTGGATCCCAGATGTCCCACATGGTTGTCTATTCTCTGGTGGCATCTTATCTTGGGCATTCTGGAATAAATCTTTTTCTCAGGGCATCTCTGAAGGGGTTTCTCTTCGGTAGAGTTGTTTATCTGATTCCATATCACTTGTGTATTCCTAGAAGTTCTTGCTACAGTCTTTTATAAAACATCTCAATACACTTTAGTATAGCTTCTTAAATTCCACTTCTCTAATAATTAATTCATGTGGTGAAAACAAGCTGAAACCTTGTGGTTCTGATCTTATAAACAATATAGCTATGAGAAGAATATTCAATTAGGAACCGATAATTCACTTAAACTTCAGAGAATTTCAACTCTTTTTTGTTTTTTTAGCCAAGGACGTGGTTTATTAAAGATCCACCATATTGGCCGGATTCCTAAGGCATCTGTGTGACATTTGTGACACTTGTATTGACAAGCAGGCAAGATTGAATCTGAGCCCCATAATGGAGACATGATGGATCTTTATACAGAAAGACTGTGGTAAAGATCTAGGAATGGCCAAGTAGTTTGGGGTGAATGGAGGAGAAGTCTAGGGAAGATTTTTTTTTTAATTTATTAATTAATTAGTTTTTAGTTTTCAATGTTCACTTCCACAAGATTTTGAGTTCCAAATTTTCTCCCCATCTTGCCCCTCCCCCCACCCCAAGATGGCATGCATTTTGAATACCCCTTCTCCCAATGAGAATTTCAATTCTTAAATACCCCTTGCTGTTTGTATCTTTTTCTAAAGACTGTGCTTGAAATAAACCCTTCCAATAATAAGCTAAAGAAAGAATCTTTAAAAATATTTATGAGGATCTGACTTGAAAATGATTCTTCTTTGTTACAGATTTAATATTTACCAAAGTAGACATACAAGCTAAGGCTAAGAGTGCTTGTCTAAACTGGCATTGATTCCACTATTACGTAACTCCCTGTAATGGAAGTTAGCAATTTGTTACATTGATATATTTAAGAAATTAAAACACTAAGAAATCAAAAGCTAAATATTTTAAAATACCATAGAAGGCAGGACTCTTCAAACCTTCAAAATTGCACATATGATCATCTAATCTTGTTGCTTTCTCAACATTTTTATTCAATTTTTTACTTCATACTTTTTTAAAACTCCAAATTTTTACCTTTTAGAATTCAATTAATTGCAATTCAATTACTTCCAATTTAATTTCAATTCTCCCCTTAGGAGAAGTAGAGACTGATAAGGATCTAATCCTTACCTAAAAACATAAGTAGATGACCTCTATTACTCAAATGAAGTTACTCAAAAGTTGCTAATTTTACTCAACAAAAGACACACACAGTAAGAAGTGATTAATTTAAAATTGTATACAAAGATCAGTGTATATCAAAGAGTTGTCTTACAGTAAAACATGTCTGCACTTGGGACATGTTCTACGCACAAAATGCTTCTGATTTTGCCTGATTTAATGAATAGATATATATTTTGGTTCCATATGCTTTTGCATCATTGCTTAATTCCTCCTGTATGATTTTGAGATATTGCAAGTAGCATATCTTGTGCATGCATATGTAAGCCTAAATAGGTTTATGACCAGGCCAAATATTCATCTTTGTAGTTGCTTAGAGTAAGGAAATGACTGTAATTTCAGATTAAAAATAGTAGAAGGTGCTAAGGTATTGCAACAGCAAGATCTATGAGATAAAAGGAAGAAAATACAGATTATCTTGCCCTGGTTATAGAGATTTGCTGCGAGGGGAAGAAGCATATTGGAATCACTGTAGCAGCATCAATGCTGGTCTTTCAGGCCAGAGCCTGAAGACACAGAACGACTCAATATATATGATGGGATAAAAACATATTTAGTTTCATTTAATTGCAGGCAAGAACAGTATAAGCAGCCAAGTATATGACAGGACACCATAGTGAGGCTCAGAATTAGCCAGGTGGAGAGAATTCTTGTATGGGAAACTGAATCAAGAGGGGTCTACCTTAGCCTTCTCAAGGTTACCCTCCTAACCTTTTCCCCAGGGACAGATATCCCTTGGCCTTAGATCACAGATCTCACTCCTATTGAGCTAGGGGCATTTTTCTTGAAGTGGTGAAAGGACACAAAAAACCTGAAAACAAAGTTCAACAAGAAAAATCATGGTCCCAAAAGATTTCACCTCAAACAGCAAAATTTCACTAATCATGGTAGGGCTGGGCACAATTGTTATCAATACTCTTAAGCTGTTGTAATAAATTAGCTAACAAATAAAAATTTATCAGGCCTTCTACAAAAGTTACACAAAAGATTATTTAAAATTCATTTTTTTATTATTTCCCTTTTTCAAATACAGCTTAAAACTTGTTCTAATGGAAAAAGTCATTAGTAGAATTTAACAAAGCAATTATATTATGTAAATTCACATAGATTGTGAATATATGATAGTTTATTCAAAAAGAATCTTTCAGAAAAAGCTGACATCTATTCACAGACTAACACATAGTCATCTCTTAAGGTATTGTATATTAACCCCTAGAACAAAATAAAACCTTTAGGACTAAGGTCTGGTAAGACTAAGTAAGGGGGCAGGTAGGTGGCACAGTGAATAGAGTACCGGCCCTGGATTCAGGAGGACCTGAGTTCAAATCCAACTTCAGACACATAACACTTACTAGTTGTGTGACCCTGGGCAAATCACTTAACCCCATTGCCTACCCCCCCCCCAAAAAAGAGAAAAAGACTAAGTAAGTCAAAGACGTAACTCCAGTATACATCATTGTAGATATAAATTAATAATTTTCATAATCACAAATAACTTCTGTACCATACACAAACTTGAAAAAATTCCCACTCATTCGAGGAGTGTTTGTAATGTGGAGGGGGATCCTGTTTTCTAAATAAACCAATTTAGTAATTTTTTCACAGGTCTAATAAGCTTTGCATGACCTCGTTCAGTCAGAACTTGGCAGGTTTATACATGAGAAGATTTTTTTTTACAAGGTCTTTCTCCTATTCCTTTTCTTTTCCAAAAGTAAGCAATTATAATATATTTTTCCCTTTTAAAATATGTCCAATTGAATGCTTTATAGGTCTTACACAATAACCCCAGTAACTTACTTAATAATTTCACAGTATCCAAATAAAAAAAATTAAAATCCTTAATGAAATAAAATTACCATTCCCTTAACATTTCTTACACAATGATTTCCCAGAATTTACAATACAAGAAAATATAGAAACACGATAATAATAGTTACAACATCATGAATTTAAAACATAAAATAAAACTCCACGTTAATCAGCTGACATTAATTTAGTCAAAGGTATTTCCAAATTACCCTTACATAGAAAATTATTCATCCTACTACAAGTGGCATTTAAACTCACAATTCTCATATCTTGGAAAAGGTATTGGTACAAAACATATTTCATTAAAGACCCAATTAGCAAAAAGATACCATATAAATAGGTCAAGTGAGATCACGTAAGACAAATGAATCTCATAGTAAAATTGCTAAGAGATTATCTCTATCTATATATCTTTACTAGTTTAACTTTACAACTGTTTTGTTGGGTCAATTCAAACCTGCAGGGCTAAACATTATAAACCATTGTTGCTAAAATTCCTTACTGTACTGAGAGGGCTGGTGGGATCTTAGAACTCTTCGTTTCACAAATTAAGACATTTTAAAGAGATTCCTGCCATGTCAAATTCACAGCAAAATTATTATTATCATTATCCACTGTCACCCTAATGAACAGTTTTGAACAGTTTACACTACCCTTTTAACAATTAAATCTATAACCCACAGGAATCCAGATTTTAAAAGAATTTTTCACCTTAACAATATTGCTAATACAATGAATTATCAAAACAATATAGGTGATATCTTCATATACCTTACAGAATGAAAAAAAAACCTGAGCTAACTTGTTTTAAGATCACATAATTAACAAAATTCCTAATCTAAGCATTTCTTAAACACTTTGTCTTAAAACCAAACAGTAGAATAAAATCTGACTTATCATACTTGTCCTATTAGGAGAGACAAATTTTTCTTAAAAGGAGACCAGAATAAAATCAATCACATCTAAATCTGTTTCCCAAATGATATAACCCAGAATCTCAAGTTGTAATTTCAATTATTTCATATTATATTTTTTTACAAGAGCCATTTATTCCAAGCATTTCATATTATGGGGCCCACTATTTCCAGCTAATCCACTGCCAAAGATGTAAAAATAGCAGTCTGATATTAGGTTTTAATATACTCCAATTATCCCATTAAAAGTACACTTTAATTTAGTTTAGATCTGACAATATTTAAAATCTCAGAAAGATAATTTTAGCACACATTGTTCTTAAACAAAACTGACAGCTTATTAAAGACTCTTATTGTCAAGGTGTGATATTATGGACAACCAGTTACAACAGTTATTCCTTGAGAAATGAAAGCACCTCATCTTTCCCTCCTTTATACAGAAAGAAAGAAAATTTGGCACAATGTTTCTCACAGTGCTAGTCCTAATTTTGGCTGTTAGTTTAAATAATTCATTTAGATGTTCTTTAGTAATTATAAAAATATTTAAACAGCTTACAAAACCTGATCTACTTAAAAACCAATTAAGTTCTGTTACAGTATTCACAGATGTAACACATAGTATTTATCCAAATAAAATTTTACTTACATTTCAAGTTGCTTTCTTAAATAATCTCCTCTTTTTGTGGGCAAGAAGCAGAATAGCTCTTAAAAATTCAAATACATAAATTATTATAAAAGTGGGCAGGAATCTCATATAATTTACAGCAAAATTTCTAATTTCAAAACACACCAATTCAAAAGTTTTTCCTAAATTGATTTCTACTTTACTTTTTGTAAAACTTCTAAATATCCAATTAAGTTTTCTAATAAAACTTATTTCTCTCATTTACATATTTTTTTCTCTTTTTTTTTATCAACCAGGAAAGAGTCAATATTTAAAATATGAGCTGTAGTCTATTTTTTTCCCCCTTTATTTTGAGACTTCACTGAAAACCCTCCAAGCAAGCTGCTCCCTAATCAGGAAAATGACCTTTTTCTCCTAGCTGTAAAACAATAAATCTGTCATATTGGGTTATTTCTCTTAAAGCACATTCTAAAGGATGTTAACCCAAAATTTACTAAAATATTTTAGCATTTCTTAAAAAAATCATTACCATAATTTGGAGATTCACAGTAGAGAATTTACATTTTGGTCACAAACTCAGTTTCTGCTTAGTTTATGATGTCATTTCTACAGTCTGAGGGAAAAGATTTCCTTATTTCTTATTTGTCTTTTCCCTTGCACTCCCAGGACTTCACTAAAGCTTAGGAATGTAAAGAGGAGATACTTGTTCTGAAGGTGCAGACAGATCACATACAGATACAATTGCAGAGACACAGACACAGAGAAACAGACAGCTGTGACAGATATTTCTTTACTGGTGAGGCACTAGTTACCAGCCTTCTGATAATTTACCAGCCTCTCCTAATAATTTACCTCCTCTGCTCAAATAAATCTTTTATTGATTCAATTTAACTAAATGCCTCTGACAGTCTTACATATTGCTTTATTAAGTTTGGTCATTGGAGACAGTGTTATCTTAGACAAAAAAATTTGTAATCAATTTTAAATTTGTCCTCCTTCAAATCACCAATTCTGGACCATTTAAGGCCCCAGGTCCCACTAAATTCTGAATGACACTGTAACACAGTTGGGGCTGTAGGAAACCCCACAAACTCCCAGAAATAGGGGATATCAAAGACTACTGCAGGTTCAAGTTTATCTACTTCTCATCTTACTTTGAAAAATCTTCCCTAATAAAATGGTAAGCCATCTGCTTTCTGATGCTTAGCTTTCTGCTGTTGTCTGCAGTTCAACTCTCCTCCAGTAGATGGTGCTTGTCCCTTTTCTCTGTCCATGCCTGTATGGGACGATATTATGTGTGTGTTACTTTCCACAGCAACTTTCCAAATAAAAACACTCCTGTTAGTCCTAATGTAATCTATAACCCAGCACCCCAAGTTCTGGGCTTACATGGACTGGAACAGTTGATAAAAATGTTAAAACACTGATCACTTCGCTGGAGATCTCCTGCCACATTGGTATTGGACCATAAACATCTACTCTCTGAGTGTAGCCATCCAACTAGATCTGAATCCATCTCATTGTTTTATCAGCTAATTCATACTCCTCTATCTTCTCCACAAGAATATTATAAGATACTTCTTCAAAAACATTGCTAAAATCCAAACAAACTATATCCATAGCATTTTCCCCAGGTACAAGTTTAATAATTCTGTTAAAAAAAAAAAAAAAGGAAATGAAATTAATTTGGTATGACTTATTCTTGATGAAGTCATGCTTACTCTTTATAATTTTTAGCTGCCATCTGTCTCTCAATTTTATTATTATTTTTAATAAGTCTTTATTGATGTCTTCTATTTCTTACATCACACGGGTTTATCTCGAGCCTCCCTCCCTGTCCCTCTCCCAGAGACCCAGCCTATATAACCAATAGTATTTTTAAATTTCTACAACCCCTTCAGCATCGATTATTGCTATTTTTTGGTAATTTTTGTCAGTTTACAGAGTGTGAGATGAAACTTTAGGGATTGTTTTGATTCATATCTCTCTTATTTTTAGTGATTTGGAGCATTTTTCACGTAGCTGTGAATACTTTGCAGTTCTTTTTTTTTAAATTGTTCATATCCTTGGACACTTATCTATTGGGGAATAGTGATTAGTCATACACACACACACATATAAATATATGTAACTTATTACATATGTGTTTTATATATACATGACTAAATATATATATTTATATACATAAATTATATACACATATGTGTGTGTATATATATATATGTATATAATATATTTGGACACCAAACCCTTACCAGAGAAATTTGATATAAAGATTTTATCCCCTTTGATCACTTCCTTTCTAGGTGCATTAATTTTATCTCTGCAGAAGCCTTTTAGTTTCAATTAATCAAAGTTATCTATTTTGCCTTTTGTAATTGCCTCTGTCTCTTATTTGATTAAGAATACCTCTCCTACCCATAGCTGTGAATTGTATATGATCTGCTTCTCTTCTAATTTTTTTTTAATAGTCTGATGTTTAATATTAAGATAACTTACCTATTTAGAATGTATTGTGGAATGCAGCATGAGGTGTTGGTCTATTCTTAATTTCTTGCAGATTGCTTTCAGTTTTCCCAGCAGTTATTTTCAAATGGGGAGCTTTTTCCTAGGTATCTTATGTTTCCACTTTATCAAACACTGGGTTATTGAGTTCCATTGCTTCTGAATCTCCCTTTGTCTAATCAGTTTCACTGATCTCTCTGTTCTTTAACCAAAACCAAATGTTTATTGAATTGATGATTAATTTATGAAATTATGAAATGAGGGTAGATACGCCTGATTCTTTAGGTGCTAACCAGGAAAGAGCATGATGGCAGCCAGAAACAGCTATAATTACACTTTCAAAACCACAGAGAGTGTGGGGGCAAACAGCACAGAGAATATAGAGAAAAGCAGCTGAAAGGGGTACAGAGGCAGATGTTGTGGGGACAGGGGATGGGATGGTGAAAGAAGGCAGGTAGCACGGGGAAGAGAATGGGGAGGGGAAGAACCAAAGGCTATCACTCATCTAACCATGGATTGAATTTCAGTTGGGAGCACTAGTCCGCACAGACCAATGGCCATGGAAGAGGGACTTCAGGGGTATGGGGGGGAGCCTGCCAGGATTCTGAGATCTCATTTTTATAGAGTTTTGAAGAGAACAGAACAACCCTTATTTGTGACACCTTGGAGTTTGTTCGTTAACATATCAAAATCATTTCAAAGTTGTCAGTAAAACTTTAAATGTGTCCATATCATCTCAAAATCATCAGCACCTTTTGGTGATCTGCTGGTCCTTACTGAGGAGGTTTGGAATTTGTCTGGGATTTACATATCACAGGACCAAAAGGCCCTGACAACAGAGCCTAGGTAGTTTCCCCCGATCCAGCACATATTACTGGGATGTGAATTTTGGTTAATATTTGATAAAATTTGCAAATTATGCTCCTTTGATCTTTGGAACAGTTTGTATGTGACATTTGCAATACTCACTTCATTAATGTTACTCCTTTATATTGGCTACTTATAAACTTATTTAGTATATTGACTAGGAATGGGAAGATGGTCAGGGGGACCAGAACAAGATATAACTTTAACGTGATTTTGATGACTGTTGCTTTATAATGTAATTTGAGGTCTGGAAGTGTTATTCCTACTTCATCTCAACTTCTTTTCATCATTTCCCTTGATATTCTAGATCTTTTGTTTCTCCAAATGAATTTTGTTATCATTTTATCAAATTCTATAGATTATCCCCTTGGTAATTTGATTGGTATAGTACTAAAAGTGTCAATTAATTTGGGCAGTATTGACATTTTTATTATATTGGCACAGCCTAGCCATGAACACTGATTATCCTTCCATCTATTTAAGTTGTTCTTTATTTCTTTAAGGAGCACATTGTAATTGAATCTATACGAGTCTTTTGTGTGCTTTGGTAGGTTGATCCCCAAATATTTTATGTATTTCATCTTTATTTGGAATGGGATTTCCTTTCTATTATTGCTTCTTGGATTTTGTTATTATTATTAGAAATGTTGTTGACTTTTGAAGGGTCTTTTTTTTTGGTAGTCTGCACCTTTACTGAAGCTATTGTCTCAATTAGTATCTTTGCTGATTTTCTAGGATTTTCCAACTATAGCATTATGTCATCAGCAAATAGGGATGGTTTTATCTCCTCTTTACCGATCTTTACGCCTTAATTCTTTCTCTTGCTTTGTTTCTGTTCCTAGAGTGTCCAGAACTACATCAAATAATAGTGGGGAGAGTGGGCATCCTTGTTTCACTCCTGTTATTTGTTGGAAAGAGTTCTAGGGTATTCTCATTTCACACAATGCTTGTTTTTGTTTTTAAATAGATACTTTTTGTGATTTAAAAAAAGATTACTCTATGCATATGCTTCATAGGGTTCTTAGAATAAACATTTTCTGTTTTGCTTTTTCTATTTTTCTGTATTTCTTTTTTCTATTTGTTAACGTACATTTGTGGGGACATAATTTTATCCCTTGAGCACTACTTTAGCTCTGAATCCTAGAAGTTTTGATATACTGTTTCATCATTATAATTTTCTTTTACATAATTTTTAGTTGTTTTTATGATTTGTTTTTTTTTAACTCAATCATTTAGAATTTGGGTCTGATGTTCCCGAACCAATTAATATTTTTATTGTATTATGGTCCATAAAGCACGTATTAAGTATTTCTGTCTCTTTACATCTGTTTGCAGTATCTCTGTGCTCTGCATGGTCAGTTTTTATCAAAGCTCTATGTGGTGCTGAGAAATATGTAAATTGTTTTGTAGTATCATTTAGAAGATACTGTAAGCCTTTTAACTTGAGTTTCTCTAGCAATATGCTCAGTTCCATATTTTTTTGTTTGTCTTTCTGTTAGACTTGAAGTCTCTTTCCACTATTGTATTACTGTCTGTGTCTTCTTGTAGCTCAGATAAAATTTCCTTTATTAATTTGGATAAGACATTTTGAGCATACATTTATTATTGATATTAGTTTATTGTCTGTGGTTCCTTTTTTTTTTTGTTCAGTCAACGGTTCCTTTTAGTATTTAATGTAGTCTCCTTGTTTATTTCTTTTTGTTTTTTGAATATTTATTTTTGCTTTATCAGATAGCATGATCACAGCTGCTGCTTTTTTGGACTCATTTGATGAATGGTACATTCCCGCCCCCCCACCTCATCCCCTCAGTTTTATTTTGTGAAGATCTTTAGATTTTTAAAATGTGTTTCTTATAAACAACAGATTGTAGGATTTTGTTTTCTTATCTAATCTGTCACTCTTTTTATTTTATTGGATTGTTCAATCCATGCACATTTAAAGTTGTGAAAGTTATGTTTGTATTTTCTTCCATTTGTCTCCAATATCGGGATTATGGTTTCCTCCCCCCCCCCCCTTTTTTATCAGTCAATTAGCATTGATTAAGTGCCTACTATGTGCCATGCAAGGCTAGCTAGGTAGCACAATAGACAGAATACCAGGCCTGGAATCAGGAAGACTCATCTTCGTGAATTCAAATCTAGCCTTAGAAGCCCACTAACTGTGTGATCCTGGGCAAGTCACCCAGCTCTGTTTGTCTCAGTTTCTTCATCTGTAAATCGACCTTTTTATGTCTTTCTTGAATTTCATTGAATATCCATCTCCTCCCCTGAAAAATCATGTTCATGTTTGCTGGGTAGTTGATCCTTGGCTGCATTCCAAGCTCCTTTGCCTTATGGAATATCATGTTCCACGTCCTACAGTCTTTCAATATAGAAGCTGCAAGGTCCTGGGTAATCCTGACTATGGTTCCATGATATTTAAATTGTTTCTTTCTGGCTGCTTGCAGCATTTTCTCTTTAATCCGGTAATTTTGGAATTTGGCTATTACATTCCTTGGCATTTTCAATTTGGGATCTCTTTCAGGCGGAAAGCAGTGGATTCTTTCTATGGTTATTTTACCTTCTGGTTCTAGGACTTTAGGGCAGTTTTCCTTTATGATTTCCTGAAAGATACTGTCCAGGCTCTTTTTATCATCATGATTTTCTGGTAGGCCAATAATTTTTAAATTGTCTCTCCTGGATCGATTTTCCAGGTCAGTTGTTTTACCCATGAGGTATTTTACGTTTTCATCTATTTTTTCGATTTTTTTTTGTTTCTGTTTGACTGATTCTTGCTCTCTTATAGAGTCATTAGTTTCCATTTGTTCAATTCTAATTTTTAACATATTGTTTTCTTCTGTTAGATTTTGTACTTTCTTCTCCAATTGGCCAATAGTATTTTTAAGGAATTTGTTTTCTTCAGTGTATTTTTTTTTTCAGTTGGTCAATTGCATTTTTTAGGGACTTGTTTTCTTCAGTGTACTTTTTTTCCAATTGGCCAATTGTATTTTTTAAGGACTCCTCTACCTCTCACATTTGACTTTTAAAATCTCTTCTTGAGCTCTTCTAAGAAGGCTTTTTGGGCTTCAGACCACTTCATATTCCCTTTCGATGTTCCAGATGTGGGTTTGATGACAATGTTGTCCTCTTCAGAATTTCTGTCTTAACCTTCACTCTTCTTGTAAAATGAATCTATTTTACTCATGGTGTTTCTTTATTCCCTGACCTTTAAAGTGATTGAGCTCTCTTGCTGGGGAGCAGAGGGCACTGACCCAAGCTTCTTGTGTTGGGAGCCTAGGTCTTGGTCACTGCCTTTGTGTGCTGGGGCCTCTTATGTTGGCAATTGGAGGCTGTAGGGTTCTGGCAGCTTACCTGGTATTGGGCTGGAATCAGTAAGGTTGGAACTTTCAGGCAATTCTAGGTTGCCTGCTTTTCCTTTCCTCTAGCTTTCTTCAGCTCCTTTTAGATGGGTGCTGCAGGGTGTTTATCTGCCTGGGGCCCCTTGCAGTGCTGCCTCCCTTAGTTCTGCTGAGGCACTGGGAGTCCCTGCTATAGAATGCCAAGGCACCAGGATTGCCTCCAGGTGTTCTAAAGTGGGTCTTTCCACTAGCTGGCTGGGATGCCTCCCGTTAGGTACTGCTCCCCTTCCCCCAGGGCAAGAGATGCCTTTCCCGTTAATTCCTCAAGCTACCTGGGCTACTGCACTGCTGTTCCCTTTCTTTCTTCTGGTTCAGCTGTTCCAGGGTTTTTTTCTGGGGTGATATTTTCTGGGCTGTCAGAGGTTGATAGGGGAGGGTGAGAGTGACTACCTTTTTACTTCGCCATGTTGGCTCCCTCCCCTCTCTTTTGCTCTAAACACAGTACCATATTCCTTCAATTACTTTACCTTAATCTTTTTTTTTTTTTATACTGTGGCCCATTCTCACTGACTTTCTTCCCCTCACTTTCAACCCCACACTCTCATTTGTTATACCTTTGCCTTTTGTATTTTGCTCATTAGTTCCTTTTTCATTCCTGCTTTTATCTGGTTATATAATTCTTCCCCCTTTATTTCCCCTCTTGGTCCGACAGATTTTCTCTTCCTTTCCTCCCTTTCAACTAGTCTTATTCCTTGTTTTTTAAATTTCATTTTTTGTGCCTTTTTTCCAAAAGGATTTCTCTTATTCTTTTCATTATCCATCCTCTCTCCCTGTATACCCTAGACCTCCATTCTCTTGTTCATGACCCCTATAATTGTCTGATCTCTCCCTTTTCTGTGTATACCTTATGCAATCAAAACTTCCAAGGCATCTATTCTGGGCTCTCCCCCATGGCCAATTTTTGACATTGCCTGGTAGAGCTCACCCTATGTTATTCTCCTTTTCCATTGGGCTTCACTCCCAGAGCAATATCAATTCTTGTAAGTATCAGAGAGGTGCAGTCATCATTGCCCAATGGTAACCCCTTTCCCCCTTCCCCTGCCCACCTGCCTCTAACATATCCTTGATTATGCAGCCTACCATTCATCTATACTCTCCCCCGCTTATCTTTTTTTCCCCATTTGCTGCAAAATCTCCTCTCCAGGTTCATGACCTATCAATCCCCCAGGTGTCAGTTGCCCCTAAGAGTTCCAGCTCCCTCTTTCCCAAGGTAGGATGAGTGGTCTTTTTAAGTACCAGATCCCCCAGACCACACCCGGAACATGGTCTCCATCTTCCTGCATAGAACATTTTTCTTCACCCTAGGGACATTTATCAGTGGAACCCCTTCCACAACCAAAGAGAGGTGTCCTTCCTCCCCAATCCCAACTTTTCAATCCTTTTCCCCTTCCTGAAGACTTTTCTCTTTCGGAGGTCTCAAGGGTCACCTTCGCCTCATTGCTAGCCCTTCATTTGACCTGGGTCCATCACATATTTTATTCTGTCTTTCTGCTCTCTTCCTCTTTTGTTTACCCCTCCCATTTAGTAATATAGACTCACAAAAAATATTGACTGGCTTGTAGGCTGGGTATCACCAGGCTCTGTCCATAAAGTCTCAGAACTGCTTCTTCCCTATTATCTCTACTGAGCTTTTGCCTTCACCACTATCTCCTCAACTTGTGTACATTTAGCTCTCTGCTGTGGGCCTAGAGTCAGGAAGACTTATCTTCCTGAGTTCAAATCTGGCCTCAGATACTAACTGTGCGACCCTAGGCAAATCACTTAACCCTGTTTACCTCAGTTTCTTCATCTGTAAAATGAGCTGGAGAAGAAAATGGAGAACCACTCCAGTATCTTTGCCAGGAAAACCTAAATGGGGTCACAAAGAATTGGACATGACTGCAAATGACTGAACAACCAAAATCTCTCTGCTGTCATTCTGCTGCTGTTGCTGTCCTTGGTTACTGCATTTATGCACATCTCCTACATTTCTATTATCTGGTGTGTTTGAGAAACAAATAATCTCTTCCATTCTGATTTTCTTTCTAAGAATATTTCAAACATTTCTTTATTATTGAACATGCATCTTTTTTCATTTATGATTAAGTTCACATTGGCAAGGTAGTTTACCCTGAGCTGCATACTCCGTTTCATTTATCTTTGGAACACATTATTTCATTCCTGTGTCTTTTGGTGAGTGCAGAATAATTTTGTGTTATTCGACTTTCCTTTCTTTTGTTTCTGAAAGCCTTTCTCCTGATCACTTACTGAACTTGCTTCTGAATTGAATTATTAAATTTAACTACTACGTGTCTTCAAGTTTGTAGCCTTGAGGTTTTTTTTTTCTCTCCTGGAAATGATTTATGAATTCTTTCAACTGGTATTTCATCTTCTGCATTTAGAATCTCATGCATTATTCTTACATTATGGTATTCACGTTTTTTTCATCTTCTGGAAGACGTATGATTCTTGGGTTGTCTCTATGCATCCTGCCTTTGGAATCAGTATGTTTTGCTTGGATAGTAAGCATATTTTCTTTTAGTGTTACTGTTTTTTGCTTCTCTTCTTCCAGATCACCCTTCATTTCCATGTTTTTGCATTCCCAATCTATTGTTTTCTCTTTCGTTTCTTTGGAGAGATTTGCTAATGCAGATGCCAGTTTTTCTTTTCTGCCCATTATTTTTGCTGTGCAGACCATAAATTCTGCTCTCATATTTCCCATTTCTCTTTTGAGCTCTTCCATGGCCTAGGACCAATTCATATTTTCTTGGAGGCTTTGGAAGTAGGAGCTTTGGCTTCGTTGTCTTCTGGTTGTGTGTTTTGATCTTCTTCGTCACCAAAATAAGATAATATAGTCTGACTCTTTTTGTGCTGCTTGCTCATGATCCTGGCCAATTACTTGAGTTATAAACTCTTTGTTAAGATAGGGATCTGCTTCCAGTGTGGAGAATGCACTGTCCCAAGCTTCAGGGGTTTTGTGCAGCTGTTTTCAGAGGTACTTCTAGGGACCTGTAAATTTTCAGTTCTTCCAAGGTGCTGTGATCAAGGGTGAAGTGTTTACTGCTTTCCTGGCCTGTGCTCTGATCTATGAGTGATCACAGATACTCTTTTCTGTCTTGGAACTGTGAGGAGGATTTCCTCTCCACAGCCATTACAAGCTCCACCACACCTGTGCTCCTCCTTGCTCCAGGACCACCACCCCGATCCAAGCACGGGCAAAGTAAGAGAATCCTGCAGCAGCAGAGAGATCTCTGCAATTCCCTTCTGATCATCCACTTGATTCCCCCTCAGTCTGTGGGCCAGAAGCTCAGGAAGCAGCTGCTGCCCCAGGGCCAAGCTTAGGGAATGAGGCTGGGACTTAGCTTCTCTCTCACCGCAGAACAGACTTTTCCCACTGACCTAAGTTGTCTTTGGTGTTCATGGGTTGAGAAGCCTGGAAACCACCACAGCTGCCCATGATTCAGTCCTCTGTGGCCTTCTCCAGTCACTGAGGCCCAGTCTTTTCGCATCAATGCTGAACTGTGTTCCTCTTCCAGCCTGGCGCAATATACCTTTCTGATTAACCATCGAGGCTGTTTTGGGCTGTAAATTTGTTTCACTCCGTCTTTTTGTAGGTTCTGCTGCTTTAGAATTTGTTTAGAGCCATTTTTTATAGGTATTTTGAGGGGTTTGAGGGAGAGCTCAAGAAAGTCACTGCTATGACTCTGCCATCTTGGCTTTGCTCATTTCTCTTTTGAACCACTCACAATCAGCATATTGTGGTTCCAGACTCTCTTCACATTCCACAAGATTCTCTGTCTCGTTAAGTGTTGGAATTGTTTTTCTTTGTTTTGCAGTATTTATTTATAGATGCCTAAACTCGTTTACTAGACCTAGAGGCCACATCTTCTTCTGTTGTTAATGTTTTTCCTTTTTATTTATCTGTTTCCTGAAATCTTTGGTAATTTCAGTCTTTCCCAACTCCAACTTATTTTCCCTTATTACTCACTTTCTGACTCCCTCCTCTTTGATGGTGATTTCCTTTGGGGCTGGGTCTCAAAGGTTCTTGGCCTCTTCCAACACTTCAATTTACAATTCAGCAGCCTAGGCTTTTGCCCCAGTTATCTTTTGGGTGGACAAAAATGATCCTAGCTTGATGCTGAGCTCTTTTCCTCAAGATTTTTGGAGTCAATTGCACCCATCCCTGCTCCCTCTCCCCCATACACCATGTGCTCTCCTGGTGTCTTATTCTGCTCCTTCTGTTCCTCAGTCCTCTATCTCAATATAAGCAGTTCAAAGTGTTGAAGCACTGGGGTTATGGGAGTGATTTCTGTAGTTTGAGTGTCCAAGGCTCTGGGAGGTGAGGTCCGTGTGGTGTGGTATTGAGTTCTATTTTGAGCCCAGGCACATATCCTTCTCCTTTCCCTCTGTTCTTCTGCAATCCTGCAAAGATATTTGCAGCACAGACCACTGCTTGCCACAACACTGTCTGTTGCAAGCCTAGTGAGCTTTTGACCCTGGAGAGTTGCTGCGGTCCTGGCTGATTGTATGGGCCCAGCAGGCTTTTGGGCCCTGGAGTCCTGCTTAGCACTGCCTATCCATCATGGTCTGAGTAAACTTTCACAGCCTGGAGTTGGGGGGGGCGGGGACAGGATGTGAATTTGGGTTTTGTTGCAAGCTTGTGTGCAAGGTCCTTCAGTTGACTAGTGCAGCATCTCAGTAATGTGGAAGGTAGAGGAGGGCTGCTGGATGAACTCAGGATTGGCATTAATTCATGGTTCTTTTATTTTTCTTTCTTCCTAGACCAGGGGTGGGGAACCTGAAGCCTTGAGGTCACATGTGGCTTTCTAGCTCTTTGGGTGCATCTTTTTGACTGAATCCAAGTTTTACAGAACAAATCTTTTTATTAAGGGATTTGTTCTGTGAAGTTTGGATTCAGTCAAAGGGCCGCACCCAAGGACCTTGAGGGCCACCTGTGACTTTGAGGCTGCAGTCTCCCTACCCCTGTCCTAGACCATAAAGACAGCTGAAATTGCTTTATCTCTGGTGCATAATTTCTGTTTTGGAGAGGTTTGAGAGGTTGTGGGGAATCAGAGAAAATCCCTTTAGTCCTCCATCTTATTGCTCTCATGACTCAGACTATCCATTTCTTTAAAGACCCATTGCAGAATTTTAATTTTTCCCCCTTTGGGAAACCCCAAGCTACTGGGCTGGCCTGGGGACTGAATCTTAGATAAGCTCTGGGCATCTAGGCACTGATGGCCTAGCTCAAAGCCCCTGGACACTGAATCTAAATTCTTGTCTGTTCTGGAAGACCCCAACCCTCCAATCTTCATACATACACACCTTGAGTTTGTCCTGGGGCTGAGCCTATGATCAGCTGTGAGTGTCCTCATACTCCTGGATTTGTTCAGGGCTTTGGGCACTAAGGCTGTGAGTTAAGCCCAATTCTGTTCCATGGTTCCTTCCCTGATCACTTGTTTATAGTCTAAATTTGTGATGCTGGGCTCAAATGATAATGTATTCTAAGTTTTCCTTCTATTTCTCAATCACTCCTTGGCCTGATGTTCTTCTTATAGCATTGTTGGAGTAGTTGTGGGGAAGGAACTGGGTTATAGTGCTTCCTTCTACTCCACCATCTTGGCTGGTCCTCATCTTACTTATTCTTTCTCTGGACCCTTTGAAATATGCTTTCTCAAATTTCCAGTTCATTCCAGACCCTTCCCAGATTTTCTTTCCTACTCTATCACAAACTCAGAATTGGAATGTTTATTCCCCCCTCCCCCCCAGGCTCATTTCCATCCCAATAACCAGTTCCTCTTTGTTAGTGAGAATTAGTTACAGAATAAAATTTCCCTTTGTTAGTTCCTCTGCATTTTGAAAGATGAAATACTCACTAAGGAAAGACAAGAAGTTATTAGCTGCTCTGCTTTTGGCAGAGAGAGAGAGAGAGAGACAGAGAGAGAGAGAGAGAGAGAAAGATTACCAGCAGAAATCTAAATAGCCAAAGTACCCCATTACTGCTATATTGTGCCTCTATACCAGGTTAGTAATCTATTTACCAAACTCATCTATTTCCTCTTTCTGTCTAGGTGGTCTATAATATATTCCAATGACAAAATCACTTCTCTATCTCCTTTCTTTGACCTTCGCCCAAATACTCTGACATACTTCCCCAATCTGGTTCTTGGATTTTCTCGTGTAAGTATACCTCCCTAATATTCAATGCAAACCTCTTCCGTTTACCTGTCTTTTTTTTTTTTTTTTTTCAATAAGATATACCCATCAAGAACCATAGTCCAGTCATGGATTTTGTACCTCCAAGTCTCAGTGATACCCATGAAGTCAAATTTGTTGGGCCTTTAGATCCTTGTTTGTTGCATAAACTGGGCATTTGTTAAGTGAAAGATTTTACTTGTGGATCCTCTCTTGAATTTTGTCTCCTATGTGTTTTGTTTTGGGGATGCATTAACTTCTCCTCCTCTTCCTCCTATCCTCGTTCCCTCCCTCCCTCCCTCCTTTTCTTCTTCTTCTTTCTCTTCTTTTTCTTCTTCCTCTATATACTCTAGACTCTACCTTGACAATATATCTAGACAAATAGCAAAGAAAGGCAGCCAAGAAGATCAGGACAGTAAAGCCTTAGGAAAATATGTATCCTTAGGGATCAAAAGACAAGCTTCTCTTTCCTTCTATTGAATTTGGCAGCACCCACTCCAGGGTGGCACAGGTGCCATTTTCCTTTGTTGCCAAGTGTTCTTTACTATTGATATCAAATCCTAATTGTTTAATTTCATTATCAAAGCCATTAATTGCTTTGTAAACTTAACTAAACAGTGGAAATGAAAGGCCTTAATAACCACCATTAGGAAAAATACACAGGATTAATGGATATGAGGGGGCACAGGCTTGAATGGAGGTGAGTGGGCCACATGTCCAGAGGCTGAGGGTTCAGTAAGAACCCTGGACTATATGAGAGAGCACCACTTTGATTATCTTGCGCCTCATACTTTACAACGTTCTGGAGTGTCCTCTTTTTGTGGGTGACTGAAAATAGGCAGCAGGAAATGTTTAACCCTTGCCCTGGTTTTTCTGCAGCTATTAGGGGGCTTTGTTAGGTGTGTATTGGGTGTTTAGCTTGGTTCAGAACAGAGATCAACACCTGGAGGAGGAGGTCCAGCCTAGAAACTCAGATGTTTCTGAAAGACCATCTCTCAATATGGCCTCCTACCCTGTTGATTTCATACTCGTGTGTGTGTGTTGAACCATGAAAGGAAAAGATGTGATCTCTGCCCTCCAACCCTAGAGACGGAAACAAAAGAGATACAGAAAAAATGAATATCAGTATGAAGGAAAGAACTGCATTGGACTGGGAGTTAATTAAGAGACCTAGATTACAGTCCTGGATTTGTTACTAATTGGCTGGATGACCTTGGGAAAGTCTTCTCTGTCTGTTTTTTTCACCTATAAAATGAGAGGGTTGACCTATATAAACTCTAAAATCTCTTCTAGTTCCAACTCCTATGAGTAAGAGATGATCTCTAAGGTCCCTTCCAGTTTAGACATTCTTTAATTCTCTATAAACCCAAGAGTAAATCTGTGCTGAGCATGTTGGAATTGCTCAAGCTGGGTAGGTATAATATGAGAAGACTCCCTTGAAGTGATGCAGGGATTTGAAGGAGGGTATGATTTCGGTTCCCAGGTCAGATAATCAAAGGGATAATTTGATAGGGGTTTCTTGGGTTCACTTATTCCTAGACACATTCTGCAGAAAGGCAAGTCCATCCGTGAGCTGATGGAAGAGAATGGTGTATTGGAGGGTTTTCTGAGGAACAACGAGAAAGCTGATCCAGCTTCCAAGTACCATTTCAACAAGGATGCTGTAGCTTATGAACCTATCGGTAACTACCTGAATGTGAGTGCTACCTTCCCCACTCCAGGAGCATCCAGAGACTCTAACTCTCCTTTCAGCTCCTCCTAGAATTCAGAGCAGCATTTCTGTGGTGCTGACAGCCCTAGAGAGAAGTGCTTAGCGTAGTCACCCTTCCCAACTTTCTCTCTCTTCTCTGGGCGCCATCTTGTTTTGTTTAGGTGCCCCCATTGTGAGGTGACTTCCCTGAACTGTTGGGATAATGGAGATAAAGATGGTCTTGCGCATATGAAACAAAAGCCTGAAAACTAACAGAAGGGTCGAGCTTGCTTAGAAGACACAGGACCAGTGCCTAGGATGCCAATCTGTGCGGGAGATATTCTAGGGCTCAGACCATTACCATTCTCAAATCTAGAAAAATACAAAACGCTCATGCCAGTGCATCATGATCTCTCTGACCTTGTGTCCCATTGTTCTCAAGACCTCTATCTCCAAACCAATTTTCCAGGTTACTGGTTTGTCATGAAGATGTACTTGTTGGGGTGTGATCATAAATGCACAAGCATTTATTAAGTGCACTTAATAAAGTGTTCTTTATAACTTTATTAAGTGCTCAGGTGGTAGGTACTGAGCATATTGTTCAGTTGCTTCAGTTGTATCCTACTCTTCATGACCCCGCTTGGGGTTTTCTTGGCAAAGATACTGGAGTGGTTTACCATTTCCTTTTCCAGCTCATTTGATAAATGAGTAAACTGAGGCAAAGAGGGTTAAGTGACTTACTTAGGGTCACACGCCTTGTAAGTGTTTGAGGCTGGATTTGAACTCACATCTTCTTGACTCCAGGCCTGGCGTTCTATACATTGTGTTGGAGATATAAAGGCAGAAATGAAACAAGTCCCTGACCGTTAGGTGTTCAGATCAGCGTGGTAGCTGTGCTCAAATATTTGAAGGGTGAAATGCGGGAGAAAGATTATTAGACTCTTTGGCCCCAGAAAGCAAAAGCTTTGGGTCAAAGTTGGAAAGAGGCAAGATGCCAGAAACCCCCCTCCCCCTTTAAAAAAAAACCCAACAATTAGAGTTGTGGCAAATTGGGATGGGCTGAATCCAGAGGTGGGAGGTTCCCCCTCCTTGGAATCTTCACAAAGAGACTAGAGGATCATTTGTCAAGCATGGTATAATGGGCATTCCTTTTGATCACGGGATGGATTAGATGGCTTCAGAGAACCCTCCCAACTCTCAAATTCTGTGATTCTGAGAGCTTCCATTCCACATTTGGTGGAGACATAGAAGCGCATGCAAAATTAGCAAGTACAAAATCTATGCAAAAATAATTCAATTCATAGAGTGACTTAAAGTTTACAAAACACCATGCCCCTAACAGCCCTAAGTAAGCAACACAAGTGCTATTTTCACCCCCCCCCATTGCATAGATGAAGACAATGGAGTTAAACCACTTGTCAATGATTGACTAGCTAGTATCAAAGCTAGGATTTGAACCCAGGCTGCCCGATTTTAAGTACAGGACTCATTCCACTACACCACGTTGCAGATTTCTTTATTCTTTTTGCCAGAGCAGACTCAGGAGGCTGGATGAAAGTATACTCTACCGGGATGGGGAGAGGCAGGAGAACGATTCATGAGCATCCGTACAAAACTCGGTGGGCAGGACGGTTGGACAAACAGGTCAGTTATCTGGGGAAAGGAGAAGCGACATTCCCCCAGCTGTTCCATCCACCTGAGATGTTCACAGAAGAGCAAACCAGGTCCCAGCCACTCCTTCACTAGCATGGGAGCCCTTTGAGGGCAGGGACTTAACACAGGGACTTGCGGTTTTTATTTTTGTGTGTATCCTTAGAGCCTGGCACATTTCGAACCCCAAATCCACCGTGGTAAATTCACAGAAATGGAAACCGAGTCTCGACTTCTTGAGGTCTCTGGGGGTCAGGGACGGTTTTTTTTACCTTTCTTTATATCCTTAGAGCTCAGCACAATATGTGGCACATGGCAAACGCTTCCTGAACGTTTACTGACTGAGGGACAAAAGGGGGGGATGGAGGATCCGATCAATCCATGTTTATTAAACACTGCACCCGGGGCCCTGGTCATAAAGGCAGGGTCTTGGAGGAGAGGGGAGCGCAGTGGACATCGGCTCCAAACACCGACCAGGCCAGCCTAGGCGTTTTTAAACCCTTTACGTGGATTCCTTTCCTCACTTCTGACTCCCCGAGGGGTCGGGTTTTAAAAAGACCATCTTTTGTTTTTTCATCGCCAACATTTCCCAGGATGTCTCTCCCCTCACTCCCCCTCAGAGAGCCAGTCTTCGTATGGACTATTTTCTGTGAAAAAAGAAAAAAAGGTAGAAAGAGTGCTTGAGCAGAGCAGCCCAGGCTGCTGGGGTGGGGGGAGGGGGCCTCCCGGGGCAACTCCATCCCCTCTCCTCCAGGTGGCGTCCTCAAGGGAACGAGTCCTGAAGGCTTTCTACCTCGGGGAAACCAGCTTCGGCACTCCTCCTCAGGACTTCCTGGTCCTCTGTGACACCGGCTCCTCCAACCTGTGGGTGCTCTCCACCTGCTGCCGGACCCAGGCCTGCCGTGAGTGCCCGCCTGGGGAGGGGGAGGGGAGGGAGGGGGG
>NW_020953957.1:3647333-3654908 GCF_900497805.2 Vombatus ursinus
TTCCCTCCCTCTCTCCCTTCTCCCCCTCCTTCTCTTCCCTCCCCCTCTTTCCCTCCCTCTCTCCCTTCTCCCCCTCTTTCCCTCCCTCTCTCCCTTCTCCCCCTCCTTCTCTCCCCTCCCCCTCTTTCCCTCCCTCTCTCCCTTCTCCTCCTCCTCTTTTCCTCCCTTCCCCCCTCCCCTCATTCCCTCCCCCCTCCCTCCCCTCCCCCTCCCCAGGCGGGCACTCACGGCAGGCCTGGGTCCGGCAGCAGGTGGAGAGCACCCACAGGTTGGAGGAGCCGGTGTCACAGAGGACCAGGAAGTCCTGAGGAGGAGTGCCGAAGCTGGGTTCCGCGAGGGAGAAAGGGGGGAGGGGAGAGAAGGAGGAGGAGGAGAAGGAAGAGAGAGGGGAGGGGGAGGGGAGAGAAGGAGAGGGGAAAAGAGGGGGAGAGGAAGGGGGAAGGAGGGGGAGAGGAGAGAAAGGGGGGAGAAGGGAAGAGAAAGGGGGAGGGGAGAAAAGGGAAAGAATAAAGAAGGGAGGGGAAGGGGAGAGAGAAGAGGGGGAGGGGAGAGAAGAGAAAGGAGGAGGGGGAGGAAAGAGAACAGGAAGGGGGAGAGATAAGTAGGGGCCCCACTCACTGCCCCCATCCTCTCCACCATTGTTACCACCCTCCCTACCCACCCATGAGGCGCTCCCTGGGGGTGCTGCCCTACATGTTCTCCTCCCCTATCCTTCCCCCTTTCTTCAGTTAGTCCTGTTACAATTACCCCTGTGTCTAGGGGGTGGACCAGAATTCAGGCTGACTCTTGGGATCAAGGTGGGGTCACAGGCCTTGGAGCTAGAGGCCTCCCATCTAGGCCTGCCCCTTCCCCAGGCTCAGACAGACTGAGAGGTGCCGGGGCTGTGCTCAGCCAGCAAGGCTCTCTGTGGGTGGGTGAGGCTCCAGGCCTAGGCCTGGGAAGCCCCCAGACCAGTGATGGGGAGGCCCTGTGGGCACGAGGAATCAGTGAGCCCTGAGTAAGCACCAGCTCTGCCCAGGACCTGCGCCAAGCAGCGGGAGCCCCCAGTCCAATGGGGGGGGGGAGTCTGTGCATAGACTGCGAGACCTCAGAAGGGAGGGCCAGCAGGCCTTGAATGACAGGGTTTTGTATGGAAGGTCATCTCAGAGGGAAGGCAGTAGTCCATAGGGGAGGGGGGGCAGGGTGGGTGGCTGGGAAGGGCCTCCTGCTGAAGATGGGGTTTGAGGCGGGCCTTAAAGAAAGGAGGGGGCAAAGCTGGGAGGTCCAGGTGAGGAGGGGGAGCATTCCAGGCTTGAGGGAAAGACTATATGGAGGGGGGTGTTGGGAGAAAAAGACTGGAAAGGAGGACTGGGTTACTAAAGGGCTTTGAATGCCACATTCAGAAGATGAGCGATTTAGCTCAGTGCTTGGCACATAACAGGCGCTTAATAAATGCCTATTGACTGACCTTCAGGAAACTGGAAGTCTGTGCACAGTTCCTGGCACATAAGAGGCACTTAATAAATGCCTATTGACTGACTGACTTGTTAAGGAAACAGTAAGAAGGCCCATGCACAGTGTTTGGTATGTAGCAGGCACTTAATAAATGCACATTGTTCAGGAAGCAGGAAGGAGACCGGTGCACGTTGCTTGGCATACAGTAAGCGCTCAATAAGTGCTTATTGCCTGCCTCAGGAAGCAGGTCGCGCCGGCGCAGGAGATGCCCACGCCTTCTTCTGTGTCTCAGCAGCCAATCACAATAGGTTCAGCCCCAGCCAGTCGTCCACCTTCAGCACCAGGAGGGCAGACGTACACGCTGTCCTACGGAAGCGATAACCTGACTGTGCCGCTGGGCTACGACACCGTGACCGTGACCGTGAGTAGCCCTGGCCCCGCCACGGTTACTGCTGCGAATCCTGCTGCCCCCCCAGGAAGCGCGAGTGCAAACGCGGTGCAAACGCGGTGCAAACGCGGAACACTTAGGAAGGCGGGGACAGCGCCCTGGCGACTTATGAGCTGTGGGGCCCGGGCAAGTCAGTTAACCGCTAGCGGCCTCAGTTTCCCCAACAGAAAGATGGGGACCGCAGTGGCACCAGCCTCCCACGGTTGTCGAGCTTCGAATGAGGCGTGCTTAGCACAGAGTGGGTGCATTGAGCGCCCCTTCCCCCACCTTTCCATGATGAGAAGGCAGTCCCGCCTGAGACTGAATCATGGATTCTTAAAAGTCCAAAGCATTGTGGAAGTCCCCTAGTCTCTGATTCAAGGATTCCTTCCTCGGCGACCTGTACAGGTGGCTTCTTAAAATTTATTTTTGTTGGATATCTTTTAGTATCCAGGAAAGGTAGTTTAAAAAAAAAAAGATTTGTTTTTTATTTATATCTTTCAGCATGCATGACAAGTTTTTTAAAAAAATTTTTAAAAAATTGATATTTTTCAGCACCCAGGATGGGAATTTTTTAAAATTTGATTTTTTATTGGTATCTTTCAATATCCCAAACAGATTTTTTTTAAAAAATTGATTTTTATTGCTATCTTTCTGCATTCAGGACAATTTTTAAATTGATTTTTTTTATTGATATCTTCTTATTTTTATTGATGTCTTTTGCTTTAAATCATCTGCATTTCATTATCTCCCCCTCCCCCATTTCTCTCCCAGAGCCATCTCTTATAATGAAAAGTTAGAAGAGGAAAAAAAACCTAACTCATTGAAACTAAGCAACATATTGAAAAAGTCTGACCTTACATGCAATGTTCCACACCTATACTTTCCCAATTCAAGAAGTGGGGTGGGAGTGGTCCAGGCACTATCTGCACATTTTTTTCTACCTTTTTGGCATCCCGTTCCATGATTGGACAATTTTATTAGATAACTCTTAGTGTAGTGGATGCAGGGTGTGCTGGTGAATGTTTAACAACTGGCTATCTGAAAAAAAAAGTGTACAGCACACTTTTAAATTTAATTTGCCTTATCAGTATTCTCCCCATCACTTTCTTAAGTCTCAACAATCAACAAAACAATAAATCAAGTGTAGCATTTGCCCTCTGCGGATGTAAATGCTCCCAGTGATAATTTAACAGAGCTGGTGGTTCTGAGCTGACTCCAGCACCTCTTTGGGGCAGATGGGTTAGGAGGGATGGTCCAGCCTTATGATTTCATCAGATTTGGAAACTCTCTGCTAGGGCAGGTCAGCAATTTGTTAATTGATAATCTAAGAGTGTGTCTGGGTCATTGAGAAATTGGATGGATGGCCCATGGGCACCTAGGCTGTATGCTTTGGAAGCAGGACCTGATGAGCCCTGGCTTGCCTGACCCCAAGGCACTTAATCCAATATACCACCTTGTCTTCCAGACACACCTTATATTAAGTAAAAATCTCCCCCTTCTGCTCACTGGCCCTAGTTCTGCCTTCTGGAGAAGCAGAATTTATTCATATGATGGTACAAGTCTTAGGTGACTTCAAATATTTCAGTTTTTCCCCCCTTAATCTTTTCGTCCCTAGAGTTTTGTTTTTTTTTTTAACTATTCCTCATAGGACCATGGACTTAGAGCCAGAAGCAACTTTAGGGGTTATCTATTATTCTAACCTGATCTCCTCATTTTACAAATGGGTAAACTGAGGATCAGAGAGCAGAAATGATTTGGCCAAAGTCACACAGGTTGTGAGTAGCAAAGCCTGGGTTTAAATTGAAGTTCTGGGACTACAAATCAGAAGTTCTTTCTTTTCATCACATCTTAATCTAAAATCAGTTTCATCTGCTAGTGTCTCACAGCCAGAAGTGAAATCATGTTATCAGGGTTAGAGGGCAGATAGAAGTCAATTGGTCCTTCTCTGCTCCATCCTGCGTGGCCACATCATAAATGGTCAGACTCAAGGTCAGCTATGGTCTAGCCCTGGAAGAGGTCACATGCATAATGCTCCTGATTTTCCCAGGAGAGATTCCCTTCTGGATGTGGGCTTTAGTTAATTCTTCTATTTGTTAAGCTTTATTTGATTCCTTATAGACCCACTGGCTTCCTTTGCTTAACCATCCGGATTCTCTCCGGCTTCAGTGTCCTGAAGCTCGTTTGTGGGGTGGGGGTTTCCTACCCAATTTATTTGTCTCTCCCCAGGTTCAAAACACTGTTGTGTGTAACCAGGAGTTTGGCCTGAGTGAGAACGAGCCCATCAGGCCTTTCTACTGTTCTGACTTTGATGGGATTTTGGGCATGGCTTACCCAGCAATGGCTGTAGGCAGTTCTCCAACAGTGATGCAGGGGATACTGCAGCAGGGACAGCTCTCCGAACCCATCTTCAGCTTCTACTTCTCCGGGTAACTCCCCTTCCCCCAAGCCAGGCAAGGATCAAGGCTTCCAGGGCTGTTAGGGCCTCAGTGTGTCTAGCGCTCCAAGAACTTCTACTTCTCAGTCAGAAAGGCTACTTGGTACAGTGGTTAGACTACTGGACCTGAGTCAGGAAGACCTGTGTTCAAATATTGCCTCAGACACTTACTAGTTGTATGATTTTGGGCAAGTCAGGATTTGAATGGAGGTTCTGGAACTCCAACTCAAAAGCTCTTTCCATCATATCTTGCCGATAAGCTTAGACTGAAACCAATCTCATTTGCCCTAGAGTCTCACACCCAGAAGTGAAATCGTGTTTCTGGGGCTAGGGGCAGATATAATTCAGCCTCAGTTTCCTCATCTGTGAAATGAGGATCATGATAGCACCTACCTCCCAGGGTTGTTGTGAAGATCAAATAAGATAACAGCTGTAAAGGATTTTGTAAACCTTAAAGCACTATATAAATGCCATTATTATTATTATCATAAAAGGCTCTGACACTGGGTGTCAGAATAACACATGCGTGGTCTACATTTTACATAATAGCAAGTTTCTAAAAGTTGTATGTAAATGGAATGTTTGGAAATCATATTTTAAATCTAACTTTAAAGTATAATTGGATGAATCATTTTGTAACATGAAAAAAAAGCCTCCAAGCCTTTGTAAAGTGAATCACTTTCCACTGATGATCTCATTGGTACACCTGGATTTTCATGTATTGGGTTTGCTTGAAGTGGGGCAAGCCTGTGGCTATTTAAAGGGAACTCAGAAGGAAGGGAGAAGTCTCCCAAATCTGACTGTGATCTCCATGTAGAAAATTGTTCTCCACTCAGCCTCGGCCTACCCCAAATGTCATTGTATCCATAGGGTCCCTATTCCTTTTCCCTGGGGTGTTTCTTAATAAGATGCTCCTGGCCCAGGGTGGAGAGCCAGTCCCAAACATCCTGATGTCAGCTCCAGGGACATCATTGGTGCCCAGGCCTATTTCTTCTTTCCTGGGTCAATAACTCTTTGCTTTAACCCTGACTGTATAACCTGTCTAGCTCTGACCTTGGGCTTTCTAGCCAGCTAATGCCCAGGGAAGCATTCCTAAAGCCCCATGCCAGAGGAAGGTATCAGGCACCTGGACTCACCATATTGTTTCTCTGTTCCCAGTCAACCAACTCAGCAGTATGCAGGGGAGCTCATCCTCGGAGGTGTGGACCCTCAGCTCTACTCTGGGCAGAACACCTGGACCCCTGTGACTCAGGAAGTTTACTGGCAGTTTGGCATTGAGGAGTAAGTCACCTCATTGATCTGTCCAGGAGCCAAGAAATAGTGTTTCCAGGGCCATCCCCTTATGGTCTCTTTAGTGCTTTGCAAACTTCCAAGTGCTATATGATGCTAGTAATTATTATTTCCTGGGTGTGTAAGAAGGGGAGGCAGGGAATGGAGGCGTTTTTTTCCTCTGTCGTGGGGATGATGGAAGACCCTCTTAAGGACTTCACAGCTCTTTAGTGAATTAAAGACTAAGATGGGTCTGAACTCTTGGTCCTCTGACCTCTAACCCTTGAAATTATAATACTACTGGCAGCAGCGTGCTGGTAAATATTTAACAACCAACTTTCTGGGGGGAAAATATGCATGACATACTTTTAAGTTTAATCTGCATTATTATAATTTTTTCTATTACTTTCTTAAGCCTGGACAATCGTGAAATGATCAATCAAGCCCTGATTTATAGAGTTTGCTGATTTCTAAATCACAATTTCTGAATTTGCTCACACATAACAATCGGTAGCTGATTCAAAATGACTCCAGCATGCTTCTGGCTGGTCTTGAATCTGGGTCCCTGCCTTAGCTTTTCTGAGTCTCAGTTTCCTTATCTATAAAATGGGAATAATAATACCTGCTTTGCTTTACCTCATAAGATTGTTATGAGGCTCAAATGAGGTCATGTATGAGAAAGCCCTTTAGAAACAGTAATGCTTTTTATGATTGTAGTGTATTAAGCTTATGATTACCAACAAGATTTTAATCATTCTCAAAAATCTTGTCTGCAGAATCAAATCCAGACTCCTTTGCTTAGTGTTCAAGGATCTCACAAATTCTTTCAGTCAGTATGTCCCAACTTATTTCCCATTACTCCCTATCATGAGCTATCCACTCAATGGGCAGTTGGTCTTTTTACTGTCGCTACATCTTGCCACATCTTTCACTATTTCCATACTCTCTACCAGAAATTCCCTTCTTTCTTCTCTGTATCAAACCACTCTTGCTCATCCTCTAAGAGCTGGATCCTGAAGTCAACCCTGACCCGACTTCTAATCCCAGTGTGGCCACTCACGAGCCATGAGACCTAGGGCAAGTCACCTGATTTGGTCACCATTTTCCTATCAGTAAAATCAAAGTATTGGACTGGATGGTCTCTAAGATGTCAAATAATTCTAAAATTATGTGGCTTTTTGACTCTGTGCCATCCTGGCCCATAATGACTTCTCCCTCCTTTAAATGTCTCTAGTACTCATTTCCCAGTAATCACTCACTTGGTGCTTATTATATATGAGTTTAGTTGATGTTCCATGTGTATATTGTCCTATTTCTCCAGCTGAATGGTAGGATTTCAGGACCTGCTGGGGTGGGGAAGGGACAGGGCTTCTGGCCTGGTTCAGTTGTCTGCTGAGGAGTCTGACGGCTTTGGATCTGGTCTCCCCTTCAGGTTTGCGATGGGTAACCAGGCCACTGGCTGGTGTTCCCAGGGCTGCCAGGCCATTGTGGATACAGGAATCTTCCTTCTGGCTGTTCCTCAGCAGTACATGAATTCCTTCCTGCAAGCAACAGGAGCCCAGCAGGCTCAGAATGGTGATGTGAGTGAGCAGAGGCTGAGGGCATCTCTGGAGGTCTGGGAGGAGCTGACAGGAGGATCCTGAACTCAGCCTATGAAGGGTGGTAGCAGGGGTGAAAGGGCAGAGAACAAGAGGGGTCAAAGCAGAGGGGAGCCTTTCCTAGGGGAATGGATCTGCTGTTTGCGTGTGGAGCATCCCTGGATGGGCAGAAGCTGCTGCTGAGTGCCACCTACCAGTATATGATGATGTAAAGTGCCAGTTATTGGGCCCATCGGATGTAAAAATGGTCGTCCAGGAGAGCGAGTGATCTGGGCCGCACATTCCATCCAAACTGACTGTAGAAATGAGGGGAGACAGAGACAGAGACAGAGACAGAGAGAGACCAACATGCAGATTAGAGAGAAGGAGGGAGGGATGGAGAGAGAGAGGGAGAAAGGAAGAAGGAAAAG
>NW_020953957.1:3654918-3708038 GCF_900497805.2 Vombatus ursinus
AAGGAGGGAGAAAAGGAAGGGAAAAAGGAGAAGAGCAGAGAGAGAAAAGAGGGAAGAAAGAAGAGAGGGAAGGAGAGAGGTAGGAAGGGAAGGAGGATGAGAGAGAGATAGAGACAGACAGAGAGACAGATGTAGACAGAAAGAGGGAGGGAGGAATGGAGGGAGAGAAAGAGGGAGAAAGGAGGAAGGACAAGAGAGAGAGGAGAATGAGAAAGAGGAGGGAAGGAAGGAGAGAGAAAAGGAGGGGAAAAGGGAGAAAAGCTGAGGGAGAAAGGGAGGAAAGAAGAGAGGGAAGGAGAGAGAGAAAGAGGAAGGGAGGGAGGATGAGAGAGAGACAGAGAGATAGAGATGTAGCCAAAAGGAGTGAGGGAGGGACAGAGAGAGAGAGAAAGGAGGAAGGAAAAGAGAGAGAGAGGAGGTGACCAAGTCAGGTGACTTGCCCTAGGTCTCATGGCTCACGAGTGGCCACACTGGGATTAGAACCTGGGTCAGGGTTGCCTTCATGAAGGAGGAGGGATCTGATCCAGCCCTTAAGAGGATGAGCAGGAGTGGTTAGACAGAGAGAAGGAGAGAGAGAAGGAGGGAAGAAAGAAGAGAGGGAAGGAAAGAGAAATAGAGAAAGAAGGAGGGAGGGAGGATGGGAGAGAGAGAGAGAGACAGAGAGTAGGCAGTACTAAGAGATTCCTTGGTACTAGTGGGGAATATCTTCCTTTTACTTCACAAAGATGGTGAGATTTTTAGACTAGAGAAGAGAGGAGGATGAGAATGGAGGAGGGGGAGAGGGAGAGAAATAATTGCTGTCTTCACATATTTGAGGACTAGCCTAGTTCTGCTCAGCCCTAGAGACCAGAACAGGGGGGACTTTGAGGATTTTTTGACTTGCTCTAAGGGGAAAATGTGGACTAGGAGGACTTAGGAAGTCATGAGTTTCCGTCTCCAGAGGTCGGCAAGAGAAGGCTGGGTTGCTTCTTGCTGGGAATGTTGTAGGGGGGATTTTTGCTCCGGGGCAGGTTTTTGTAGGCAGCCTCTGAAGAATCTTCCAATTCTGAAACTAATTCTCAGGCCTGTGTTATTTGTGAAGCACATGGCAGGGAAGGTGGCTAGGTGCTCCCCTACTCCATTGCTGTGGGAAACCTGGGTCAACCAAATCCCTTCTGTTTGTTGCTAGTCCAAACCTTGGTTTGCAATTAGAAAGACATAACCTTTTATGTGTCTGTCTATATTTGTATGTGATACAGGTGATGTGAGTTTTGGGGATGTCTGAGTGTGTATTCCTGTGCCTTTTTCTGTTTAAACTCGAGGTCTCTGAGGTCGGACAGTGCCCCTCTGTGTTTATGACAGCCAGTTTTCACACTCAAAAATTCCAGAGTTCTGGCTGGGACCCTGTTTAGAGATTAGAGGCAAGGGAAGCTCAGGGTTAGTCTTCCTATGAATCAACAGTATAAGTCAGTGATAGCTTTTGCTGAAGGTGCTGGGTGTGGGGGGATGGGGAATCTGACAGGATGACCCACTATGGGGGTAATGGGTGGGTAGTGCCATACTCTGGCTCCAAGGCCCACATCTGCTCTGCTTATTCCTTCCATAGTTTGTGGTCAACTGCAACTACATCCAGGGTGTGCCCACCATCACTTTTGTCATCAACGGGTCCCAGGTCCCTCTGCCTCCCTCTGCCTATGTCTTCAGTGTAAGTATACATCCCCGAGGCTTGTCAGGGATTAAGGAGGAGGGAGAGCCAAGGTAACCCTCTCTTTGCCCCAGATGACATCTCTGCAGCTCTGGGGAATCAGTCGGAGGAGACTGATTGAGGATAAACAAGGCCTCAGAGGTCTAGCTAGGGGAGCCATGGAATGGGGAAGTTATCCAGGAAAGGATCCGGGTTTCATTAATTCTTTCCCTTTTCTCGTTGTACAGAACAATGGCTACTACCGGCTGGGGATCAAGGCCACCTCTCTGCCCTCCACCAGTGGGCAGCCTCTGTGGATTCTAGGTGATGTCTTCCTCAAGGAATACTATTCTGTTTATGACATCGCCAACAACAGGGTTGGCTTTGCCTATTCTGCCTAGACTAGAGGCCGGCTAGCCTCCTTTCTCTCCGTCTCCTCTCAGGCTGCCTATGGAGACCGTCTGAAGTTTGCCCAGACCAGTCATGTTCCTCTCAATGGTTTTGAATGTAACGTTCTCTTACCTCATGTAATAAGATGTAAAACTTTCAATAACTTTGGCCTTTGAACAGGTCAGTTTACAGATTTAAATTCAGAAATATTTCTGAAATAAAGCCTTTCAGTTGTTCTAACTATGGGGTGATTTTTTTTTAAACCAGACTTATGATTTAATTGGTTTCTTCCAGGCGAGGAAACTCCCTCCACTGATGTGGATTGGCATCTGTTTTAAAACTTATACCATGTGACCTTGGGCAAGTCACTTACACTCTTTGGGTTTCAGTTTTCTCATCTGTAAAATGGGGGGACTTGGAGTAGATCAGAGGTTCTTAACCTCAGATCTATGAACTTTTAAAAAAAGTTTTGATAACTATTTTCCAATATAATTGGTTTTCTTTGTTATCCTATGTGTATTATTTTATGCATTTAAAAACATTTTGCTGAGGAATACATAGGCTTTGCCAGACAAAGGGTTCCATGGCACAAAAATGGTTGAGAACTCCTGAACTAGATTATGAAGGCTTTCAGCTCAGTCAATTAATAAACATTTATTGAACACCTGTTATGTGCCAGGCACTGTGCTGAGCACTGGGGATACAAAAAGAGGCAAAAAACAGTGCCTGCCCTCAAGGATCTTACAATCTAATGAGCTCCAGCTTTGTGATCCTATAGTTATGTATGTCTTTGTATAGATATAGCTAGAGAGTTGCTTGGGGGGGGGGGGGAATTAAGAGGTTGAGTGACTTGCCCAGGGTAACTTAGTAATATTTCAGAGGCCAGATTTGGACCCTGACTCCTGAGCTGTCCCTCTATCCAGTACGCTACACTATGTCTCATAGGGCTAATAATAGTAAACAAGCCAATATAGGAGACAAATTCATACAAGAGAGACTCGTCATGAGTACCCTAATTACCCTGATTTCCCTGCTCTCCTGAATCCTTGCTTTGGCCTGCTTTGAGGAAAGGAAAGCCCCATGGATAACCCTACCTCAGGCAACCAGTTCTATCCAGGCAGCAGACTAGTTGTCAATGGCCTTTAGCAGGGGTGGGGAACCTGCAGCCTGGCCGAGGCTACAGGTGGCCCTCTAGGTCCTTAAGTGCGGCCCTTTGACTGAATCCAAACTTCACAGAGCAAATCCCGTTAATAAAAGGATTTGTTTTGTGGAACTTGGACTCAGTGGAAAGGCCACACCCAAGGACCTAGAGGGCCATCAGTGGCCTTGAGGCCTGCAGGTTCCCCACCCCTGGCTTATAGTAAGTAAGGGTAGTATGGTTTTACCCTGGGGTAGAGGAGAAGAGCTGGAGCCTCTAGAACAGCCTGGAGACAGCCAGATCTCAGGTACCTTTGAATCAGGGGTGAGTTAGAGTCAATTAGAACTGGCTGGAAAGAGAATTGATGGCTAAATTTTCAGTGTCAGCTTTTACACCTCAGAAACCAGCAAACACTACAAATCAGGGCTTTTTATGTTATTTTGTATGTTGTCTTGATTTAAGAAAGTGATGAAGAAAATGTTAATAATGCAAATAAAGTTGAAAGTGTGTCATGTACGCACTTCCCCTCCCCCCCCAAGCCAATTGTTAAACATTTACCAGCAAACCCCTGCTTTGAATACACCAGTATAAGGTTAAACTGAGGGGATGATGGAATTCTTTTGGAATCAGAGACAGCAGTCATAGTTATTCACTAGTTGCTCTAGCTGTCCTTATTTGTAGATCACTACTCCTCTAGTGGGTGAAGAGGCCTGGTCTGACTATCCCACATCAGACTTTCCTCTAAAACCCTTCTCTGCTTGGTCCGTTCTTAATGAGATTTTTTTGAATCCAAACTTTGCAAGAATTGTTTTCAAGGGTCAGTGAATTACTGTAATCCTAAGCAGGGAGACAGTTCACAGTGTGTCATAGCTGCCAAAACATTGAATACCATCATAGGCTCCCACAATAAAAGCAGTGTCCATAATTAGGGCGACCCAATTGTATTTTGTTCTGGTCAGATCACATCTGTAATCTTGTGTCCATCTCCGGGTATCATATTTTTAGAAGGACATTGACAAGATAGTGTGAGAACTATTGACAAAGTGAAACGTGTCCAGAGGCGAGTGACCAGGATTTTGAAGAATTCAAAACCATAACAAAAACAAAACAAAACAAAAGAACTAGGGTATCTGGCCTGGAGAAGAAGAAACAAAGAAGAGACACAATCTTCAAGTACAAAAAGATCTGCCTCTCCGAAGAAAGGTTATGTGTGCTCTGCTTGGCCCCAGAGGTCAGAATTAGGGTAAGTCAATGAGTGGAAGCTTTAGGATGACAGACATGAGTTCAATGTAAGACAGGAAATGTTTCCTAAAAATTAGGGCCACCTCAAAGTAGGATGAGATACCCCAAGAGGCAGCCCATTCCCCGTTACTAAAGATGTCCAAGTACAGACTAGATGACCACTTGTTGGGAATGTTAAAGACAGGATTCCTACTTCAGGTATGTAGTGGACTCAATGACCTTTGAGGCCTCTCTTAGCTCTGAGAGCTTATGAGAAAGAGAAAGAGAGAGAGAGAGAGAGAGAGAGAGAGAGACAGACAGAGAAAGAGAGAGACAGGGAGAGAGAGAGAGACAGACAGAGGAAAAGAGGGGAAGAGGGGAAGAGAAAGGAAGGATAGAAAGATAGATGGTAGATAATAAAGAGATGATAGACCATTTATTAAGCACTTAACTATGTGTGCAGCTATGAAAAGTAATGGGTATACAAATATGTGTTTAAAAAAACAGTTATCATCAATGAACTTACATTCTAATAGAGAAAGATAATACATAAAGGGGATCTGGGGAGCAGGGGGGATATGGGAAGGGAGGATGGAGTGCTCAAGGTGGCTCGTGAATAGGTGGGAAAGCCCAGATATGTCTGTGGGTTGTCAGGAATGCTGTGACCATGGCTGGGGTCCCTCATAAGATGGTGGTCTGGGCAAAGGGGTCACCAGGTGGAAGGGCAAGGCCTCGGGGTGGTTCTCCAGGGGAGTTAAGGGGGAAGTAGATGTCCCAAGGGTCAATTTGCCTTGTAGTTTTTCTGTTCCCACTAAAGCTTTCTCTCTGCCCCCCCGCCCCCCAATCCTGTTGGCCGTCTGAGATAGGAGTGATATCCTAACCTCTACCCCTAAACGAGTTCTATGCCCAGAAAGGGAAACAAAGGCAGAAAGTGGCCAGGAATTTGAAGTCCAAGAACTCACCTTTCAAGCCACCTGGACAAGGATATGAAGCTGGGCATGTGCTTCCTGCTCTTGGGGTGGAGGTGGAGAGAGACACCCCCAATTCTCTACTCTAGAAGAGAGGCACAAGAGAAAAGGCAAAAAAGGATGAAAACCATCTAGCAGTTAGGTGACACAATGAATAGAAATGTTGCACCTGGAATCAGGAAGCCCTGAGTCCCAATCCTGCCTCAAATACTAGCTGTGTGACTCTGGCTAAGTATTTAACTTCGTTCAGCCTCAGTTTCCTCATCTATAAAATGAGGATAATAATACCACCTCTCACAAGGTTGTGGGAGAATCAAATGAGATAACACAGATAAAATTCTTTGCAAACTTTACAATTCTGGATAAATATTAGCTATTAGTGGGGTGACTCCTCTGACGAGAGTTCATTCTTCCCAGAGCCCTAACTCACCAGATCATCTTGGAGACAGCTCTAGCACTTGAAGCTTAATTGGGACAAGTCCCTTGTTCTCCCAACAAGGTACCAGTGGTCCATTAGTACTTGAAGATAATGTTTGCAAAGCGCTTAGCACAATGCCTAGCATGTAAAAGGCATTTAATAAATGTTTATCCTTTCCTCTCTCTATGGGGTGGTGCCAGTAGATGCCCCAAAGGTTCATTATCCTGTAAGTTCATCAAATCAAATGGGGGAGCTTGTCCACCATCCCCTGATATTGGTATCTTCCCCATCTCATATCCCTGGGAGGGTGCCCTCATCACTTCCCACCATAGAACCAACTCATATATAATGAATTCAAGATCGGTTCCTGTAAAAATCCAGGATACATCTGGGCCACCTTCCATTGGTAAGCAATGAGTGCTTAAGGACTTAAAATTCATTTTACGGTTTCCGTGTGAAGGAATTGGTGCAACTTTGTGAAGTATTTTTTTGCCCACATGCAAGGACATTCTGGGTCCCCAGAGAACCATGATTCTTCTAGCATGACGGAGTGCGGCTTGGAGCTGTTGCTAAGAAAGGAATCTTAGCAAAGAGGAATTTTAACATGGCATTCCCAGCTCCAGATGTTCCGACTCCTGCGTTTCTGCTAGCACATTTGTAGACATGGATTGTCTACTTGGACTTCAACTGGGTCCCTCTGGCTTTCAGCCTTCCTTGAATCCTCTGTCTATTTCTCTGAGATAGTGGGAAAAGACCAGCTGGGGTTCCTTATTTAATGCCTTAATCCTGGTTCTTCCTCATCTTATTTAGTCCAGGGTTGAAAATATAAATGTTATAACTTATTTTGATTGCATTTCTGCCCTGACACTCTCTCCCTGGATTCCCACTTTGATCTCATCTCTGTTTCTACTTGTGTGACCCATAAGGGCTACCCACTGTTATAGATTACAGAATTGAAAAGAAAAGATACTACATTAAACTTTAGAGTGGCTGAGTATAATGTTCTCTGGTAAAAGTCTGGAATCTCCACTTTCCAACTACTAAGGGCTGAGTTCCTAATTTTGATTTGTCCGAGGGAACAGGTAAACTGAGGGGCCGTTTGTGAAGGACTATCAGAGATCCCCCATATCAAAGCCACAAAGAGAGGGAAGGGGGCAGCCTCATTATTTGATGAATAATGGTTCACCCACTCCTTCCTGTAGACACTGAGGCAGCTGCTTCTTAGCCAATCACTAATCTGAATGGTCACTGAAAAGTCTCTCTAATGTCTCTGCTGCTACCCTGCGCTGCCTGGGTCCCACAAACTCATATTTCACGCTCACTTTCTTTTTATTTATTTATTTTATTATTATTATTTTTTTTAGGCACTTGGGGTTAAGTGACTTGCCCAGGGTCACACAGCTATAAGTGTCAAGTGTCTGATCTGAGACCGGATTTGGACTCAGGTCTTCCTGACTGCAGGGCTGGTGCTCTATCTACTGCGCCACCTAGCCGCCCCTTTCTTTCTTTCTTTCTTTCTTTTTTTTTTAATAATTAATTTATTTTTAGTTTTCAACATTTACTTTTATAAAATTTTGAGTTCTAAATTTTTCTCCCTCCCTTTCTTCCCCTCTCCTCAAGACAGTATGCAATCTGATATAGGCTATATGTGTACAATCCTGTTAAACATGTTTCCACATTAGTCATGTTGTGAAACAAGAATCAGAACAAAAGAGAAAAACCACAAGAAAGAAAAAAACAAAAAAGAGGATAAAATAGTATGATTTCATCTGCATTCAGACTCCATAGTTCTTTCTCTGGATGTGGATAGCATTTTCCATCATGAGTCTTTTCATATTCACTTTCTATGCTATCTCAGGTGTGTTTTCACCTGCATCCTCATCTTCTGGTGTGTTTTCTGAAAAGAAGGCTAACTGTCCTTTCTTTAAAAGATCCACTATAGCCTAGCATTAATGATCCTAGGGTGCTGCCTTTATATTAAAATATCTCAGATGATCCATCTTCTATCATACAGTTCGTGTTCTTTTCTCAAGTCTAAAAAATCCAGAAAATCACAGAGGAGAAAACTTAGATTGTTTCGGACTTGGGTTACATTTGTTTAACCTGTGATTTCTCTTGATGGCTTCAAAATATTCAGAGGGAATAAGGGTCGGGCTCCTTTGAAAGGTTAAGTGGAAGACTAGCATGATAATTCTCCTGAGAAGTGAAGTTAGGAACAGTTAGAGCTTGGTTATGGTAAAGACCCTAACCCTAATTTTGTGCTGGTAAATGTTTAACAACCAGCTCCCCCCACCCAAATGTGGGCAACCATTACACTTTTACATTTAATCTGCATTGTTAACATTTTCTCCATCTCTTTCTTAAGACTAGACAATCAATGAAACAATAAATCAGGTCCTGATTTGTAGCTTTCACTGATTTTTGAGGTATAAATGCTTGCAGTGAAAATTTAACAATCAACTTTCTGTGAGTTGATACAAGCCAACTCCAAGTATTCTCTTGAGTTGGGAGTAACTATCTTGATGTGTATCCTTTTAACAGGCAATTTAGAAATGCTTGGAAGAGAGAGAAGAGGCAAAGGTTTGGAGTCTTAGGAGCTAGTTAGGGGATTTACTCAGTGGTAGGTGTTATGGAGGTATGGTATTCCCTTGAACCCCTCTCCCTTATGGTATGTTCAGTTGGCAATTGAATTGGGGATATGGATACTTGAGGTGGGACTGCTCCAAGGGGAGCGCCATGATCTTTTGTTGCTTAACATTCCCTTTTCTCTGTGGGAATAAACCTCCCTCATATATCAGATTAATGTTTCCACTCTGGTTAACTTTTATATTCCCTTTACCCTTGCCTCTCCATTTGTTGGGGAAGATTCATTAGGCTATAGCCAAAAATAGAACCAAAGGTAGAAAGTTGGGATTGAAGCAATGAGACCCTAGTTTACCTATTGAGAAGACAGAAAAGTTCAGAGCAATGAACCTGGTGCAAACCAGGAGGGCAGGTAAAACAGCTCATCTCTATAGTCTCAACCTAGCCTGCTGTGCTAGGGAGTTGAAGTAAAAAACAAAAATTCTCTAGATAGAAACTGTAATCAATCAATCAGCTTGTACATGAACAGGATGATAAACAAATAGGTATTTAGGGACTACAGTTTAAACTAATTGAGTTATCAACTAGCTACTTAATTGATACTGTGAAAGGAATTATGATTTTTATCATAATCGATATGATAAGCGTAATGACTATTCTAATGGATTTGATTTTTCAAAATTGCCTCTCTTATGAGAGAGCTCACAATGCAGCTGAAAATGATAAATCAAACCTTTGACAACCCTCACAATCACTGGCATCCTTCTGACTGTGGACCTGAAGTGATGCGAATCAAAGATTGTAGAACCTGTTCCCGTCACAAAACTCTGGTCCTGTGACCCTCCAAGTAACGACCCTTGAACAATGTTATTCCCACAGAATGTCAGGACACCTCTACCTTAGTACTGTAGGATTTGTGGGCTGGTCGAGGGAAACCACCCTGGCCCTGGGAATGATTGTCTGTAATCTACCTTCCCCTCTCCCTTCCCACTTGTGATTTATGTATGTAATCTCTGTCTTCACTTCAGCAACGTGGAATTCTGATCAGGAGAATTCTCGATTTGCACCTCTGTTTCTCATAACGAAACTAATTAATGAAACCGCTGTCTCATTACTGGCACTTTGTCTCTGGCCTGTTAAGTCATTCGGAGGTTGGAGACTGGCTCAGTAAAATCCTGTTAACAATACTTAGGTTTTTTTTTTAACTTTTGCTATAACCAGGGTATTTATTACCTTGTAACTGTAAATCACTTTCAGTTTTGGAAATATCAGACTAAATAAGAAGTAATTAGGGGGATAAATCTACTGCTGCAGAAAATACCTCATCCACTATTAGGGTAAATGGAGGATTACCCATTCCCTCCATTAACTGAGACTGAGGACTGTTTTTAGCTTGATGGATGTTTTGTGCCTGTTGCCTGCTTGACTTTTCAGTGCCCTCTGTCTGTCTGTCTGTCTCTCTGTGTCTCTGTCTCTGTATCTCTGTGTCTCTCTGTACCTCTCTGCCTCTGTCTTTCTGTCTCTCTCTGTATCTCTTTCTCTGTCTGTCTCTATCTCTGTCTCTTTCTCTCTGACTGTCTCTCTCAAGTGCCCGGGGCAGTATCCTGAGTAAGAAGAATGGAGTCCTCCAATGGAGAGGAGATTATTTTTTCTACTTTTTCTTTCTTAGTCTCTTTTCACAGAATCACAGAATTACTAAGTTGAGAGTGACTTCAGAAAGCATCTAGTCTAACCTGTGCCTAAGAATCCCCCTCTATAACCAGCTTGACAAGTGGCTTCCACTCTCAGCTCCTGGCTCATTGTCTTTGGTAATCTGCCTCTCCCCTGTGGGTTCCAGGCCCAGAATGGGAGGAGTGGAGGGGTTGCTACACCAATGTGTTAATAAGACCTGCAAGTACCACCTAAAGCTTGAGGAGCTGCTCCTCTCAGAGCAGGAGGCCCTGTGACTCTGGATGAGTTTCTTTATCCCTCCAGTCCTCAGTTTCCTAGTCTGTAAAAGGGAGGCAATTGTGCAGGGTCTTGTCTATTTCACGGGATGTTCATGTAAGGAAAATGCTTTGTGAATCATTGAGCTTTCTCTATTACTATGTTAACCAATTCTGGTAGATAGCCTGCATACAGAGGTTTGTGGGTATAGATTGATAAAAAAAAAAACATGGAGGCCAAAGCCACCTATGTGGTAGGGCTTTTGAAACTGGGGGTCTCTTTCTCCCCAGGGTTTTAAAGTGCCATGAGTAACAGGTAGAGGGTCTGCAATGAGCATAATCTGTACAGAAGTAACCTGGAGATGGGTGTTTCCACCGGGCTGAGTTGCAAAGCAAGGACAGCAGTTCTATTTCATATATGAGAGGAAGCCCATGGCCACCCTAGGCAGAGCAGATGGAAAGCAGACTGTCGTGGCTTCTCCTTTGTTCAGCAGGTCTGGTCTTGCTGATGCAGCTGCAGCTTGGTTAAGTGCAGTAACCGCCTTCCCACCCCCTTCATCTCCACCTCCAGTAGCCACCAGGCAGCCCATGGGTGGATCCTGGGGTCCCTGAGTTCCTGCTGGGACTCCAGGGTTGTTTTGGGAGCTGGAGGAAGGGGTAGCCTCCATTTTCAGGTTAATACTCAAGTCATTCTAAACAGTTCTGAATCTGCAATCCTGTCTGTAATAAGAGGTGAACTAGATGGTCTCATTATAATTCCAATCTCCATGAGCCTATCTCAAAATCAGAACCCTTCCTTTGTCCTCCCCCTGCTCCCTAATTCAATGAACAGAAGGAAGTCTGGGGAGAGAAAGGGGTTGCTTTCTAGAAAGCACCCACTTGGAGGGGTGCACCTGAGTTACGGTGTCTCCATGGTTCTTAGCATCTCGTACTGAACAAGGGGTAGATAAACTCTGGTGAGGTTTGGGGGGTCAGTCTTTATGACGATATGACAGTTGGATATAGGGAGCAAACGTTCCAAGAAGGCAATAGATGTATTACACTTACTAGCCAGCCCCACCCCTGCTAGGTCAACAGGAGGTAAGGTCCAGGGAAAACCTTAGTCTCATTTGACTTGAGAAGCAGGAGGGTACAATGGAAGGAGCTCTGAAATTAGCCAGTGGGACAGGACTCTGGCCTAGTCATTTAAACTCTCTGATCCTCAGTTTCCCCATCTATACAATGAGGGGGTTGGAGTGGATAGCTTCTGAAGTCCACCTCTAAAGAGACAACTGCAAAGCTTCAGCAGGTTGTTGATTTTGGAACTACGCCGTCACTAAATCTTGTTCTCATGAGAGAATCACATTTCTGGGCTCGTGCTCAAAGCATTCATTGTAACTGCCTCTAAATCTGTGGTCCTTGTGTGTGGTTGTGGAGGGAGTAGCTGATCCTAAAGATTCCTCCCAACTGTAATTCCTCTGAGCCTCTGCCTCAATCGGAGCCCTTCTTAGGCTGAGAATCTGGGAGTCTGCTTTCCAGGAGGTCCCTCTTGAGAGGGATGCACTTGACTCATGGTGTCTACTCCTCCTCTTCACCAGGTGCAACCTTCAAGCTTGCGTGTTATTTTACCAACTGGTCCCAGTACCCTCCAGACCCTGCCAAGTACATGCCTGAGAATGTGGACCCGTGCATGTGCACCCACCTCATCTATGCCTTTGCCGCCATGAGTAACAATAATTGCCCCCTCTGAGTGGAATGATGATGTTCTCTACCCAAGATTCCAGGCCTTGAAAGATCGGTCAGTAGCCAACTCTAAGGACAGATGGGGAAGGGACCGAGGGGTGAAGGAGAGTGAAGAGGGCAGATTGGGGGAGGTGTAAATCAGAGGGAAGCCTGAACCCCCAGTCTGTTCTCAAGGGCTGTAGTCTAGGTCAATGTGGACAAAATGAAAATGGTTAATGTAGGGAAAGAGAATGAAAACCTCAGGACATGGAACTCCAAAGTCTGTGTGATGTGGGATAAGCCGTCTTTTCTCTCAACAATGGGTTGGCATTTTTTTCTCCCTACCTGAATTATCTGGATCTTTACTTCAATCTTCACATTTATTTAACACTTAACACTAATATTTAACACTACTCATGTAACTCCACAGCACTCAGGCCCCAGATGCTGATAATCACAAGCATTGCTTCTTGCCTAGGTGACCTTCAAGGCTGCTTGGTATTATGATGGTGGTAAAATCCAGCAAGACTGAGGCAGGAAAGAAGAAAGAGGCAATGACCCCTAACCCTGCCCTGTGGATGGGCATTATCTTGGGAAATCATCTGTCCTGGTGCGCATAGGGTCCAGATGGGGAACCTACTCCTTTTCTTAATTTAAAGAGGGGCTAAATCCTTTTATAAACTGGGCTAAAGGAAAAAAAAATGTTTCTGAGATTTCTATAGATACCTGACTGAGTCCCCTTGAGTTTGTCCCTGGACTACGAGTGTAAATGCTTTTATCAAGTTAGATGCACATTTGTAGTTGTAGAATAAGAGGCGCTTTCTGGGCTACCCTCTCTACTCCTTGCTCTCTTCCCCACTCACTCACTCACTCACTCACTCACTCACTCACTCACTCACTTTGGGAGTGTGATTTGGCCAGCTGAGAACCCCAGGCATGGAGGTTCTAATCTTAGGCTCAGCTACTGCTATGGAAAGTGAGATGGACATTTCTTTAAAATGGGTTACTCCCTTTAAGGAAGGGAATTCTCAAGGCGGGAAGTCACTGCTGGGTATATTGCCCTCTCCACCAGAACTCAAGGACTGAGATATGATAGTGAGCGGTTTCCAGGGTATTTGCTGGGGATGATTAACTTCTGCTATCTCTCCTTTCTCCTCAGCACCAAGAACCTGGTTGCTCTCCTGGTTATTGGCGGGTGGAACTTTGGTCCTCAGAAGCGAGAACCTTTCCTGCCCCTGAGGGTGGGAGGAGGGGAGAGAGGAGGCAGGGCTAGCTCTGATGTCTCAAGAAGAGGAAGATCTTGAGGATAAGGAGAGTCTGAAGAGGGCAAAGACTGAGATAGAACAGAAGGGGTGAAATTAGGACTAATACCCCTGGAATGGCAAAAACATTGGACTTAAGAAACGGATGGATAACCATCTGTCTTAGATTTTTATCATCCAATTAAGTACAGGGAACCATATTGGTCCTTTTCATCTCTCTGAGAGGCAGTGCGGTATTAGTGGAAAGATCCTGGGATCAGAAGACCTTGGTTAAACTGAATCTCAGATACTTACTAGCTATGTGACTATAGCCAACTTGCTTAACCTCTCTGATGAAATCTCTCAGTTTTCCCAATAAGAAAAGCATGAGGATCATAATATTTGTACTACCCCATGGGGCACTGGGGAGGAAAGAACTTGGCCCATCCTTAGCATGCTATAGAAATGTGAATTAATAGTATGATTTATTTAGGTAGTCTGCCCCTGAGCTTAGTTCAAAATGAGAGAAAGGAGAAGCATAATGAACGTATCCTGGACCTGGAATTCTGCGAGATCTGGGTCTTAGTCTCAGGTCTGCCATTAACCAGCTATATGATCATTAAAAAAAAAAAAATCACTTTTCTTCCTGGATCTCAGGTTCCTCAGCCATAAAAGGAGGGAGTTGGGCAAGATGGTTTCTAAGATTCCTTCTAGCTAGGTGGTTCTATGGCTACATTTCTTGCTAGCTGCACCACCATGGTGGCCATGGCTGGCAACCCTAAGATTTTCATTGACTCTGTGATTGAATACTTTTGGTAGCATGGCTTCGATGGAATCGACCCGTACTTTGAGCACCCAGGGTCCCCAGGCAGCCTTCCTGAGGACAAGCAGCCTTCACTATTCTGATAGAGGTGGGGTTAGTGTGACCCCTGGTGCTACTTATCCCCACTGGAGCTCCTTTGTCCCTGAGCCCCTCACCTAAAAGGAAGCAGAATGCTGGAGGCAATTAATCAGATATTTCAGGTCCCAAAGCTGAGCTTACATCTTAAGAGCAGGAAGAGGGCAAGCATCCTTACCACCCACATGCGCCCATGTACCATCTAGAAAGGCAGCATGTATGGAAAGTGCTCTATTTGCTGTTGTTCAGTTGTGACTGATTCTACATAACTCCATGGACTTTGTTCATGGGGTTTTCTTGGCAAACATACTGGAGTGGTTTGCTATTTCCTTCTCCAGTGTCCTCATTTTATAGATGAGGAACTAAGGCAAACAGGGGTTAAGTTACTTGCCCAAGGTCACAGGTAGTTAAGTGTCTGAGGCTGGATTTGAACTGAGATCTTCCTGACTCCAGGTCTGGTGCTCTGTCCACTGCACCACCTAGCTGCCCCAAAGTGCTATATAAATATTGGTTATTATTATCATTGTAAAAGAACTGGATTTAGAGTTAGGATAAAAACCTGGGTTTTAATTCAGTCTTTGACACTCAATAGCTGTGTGACCTTGGACAAATTACTTACTCTCTCTGAGCTGCAATTACTTCATGTAAAATGGGGTGCCTACTTCATTCAAGTAGTTGTGAATATCAAATGAGCTGATGTATCTATTTTGTAAACCTTAGAACTCAATATAAATGTCAGCTATTAGTATTACTCAGAAGGTTGTTTTCCTAAAAATAACGCAGTACTTCCAAGCCAACCGAGGTCATTTGGGGAAATCTCCATTTTACCCCTGAACAAACACTTTCATTATCATCACAATCATTCTTGTTTTCTCTCCAGGAAATGTTAGCAGCTTTTGAGGCTGGGGTCCAACTCATAAACAGACCTAGGCTGCGGATCTCAGCAGCTGTGTCTGCTGGCAAAGGGACCATTGATGCTGGCTACGAGATTGCCAAGATTTGGAATGTGAGTTGGGCACAGAACAAATGGCCTGTTCTAAATTGGGGCATGAATTTGATCCCATTGTCTCATCCATCACAGGGCACCTTCAACTTCAACTAGACTAGTCAATTTAATTCAACTAAGTATTAGATAGGTCCTAATTAGATAGACCTATTAGATAGGTCCTAATTAATGTGAACAATATGTCCCATTTATCAGCTCTATTATTTGGATTTACACTGTATATTTCTTTTGGATTGGAACTAATGACCATATTTTACATAATTATACCTTTGAATAGTGTGATTCAAATATAAGTGATCACTTTCTGAGGTTCATTATTTGCACTAACTGGGACCTAGTTATACTTGCTTACTATGTAGGCTTTGGACCAGATATTTAGACCAATGGATCATGGCTCTGTATCTATCTTTTCCTTTCTATTTCTTCCTTCCTTCCTCCCTTCCTCCCTCCCTCCCATCCTTCTTCCCTCTCTTCCTCCCTTCCTTCCTTCTCTTCCTTCCTTCTGCATTTGTTAAGCACCTATTATGTTTCAAACATGCCCTTTAGGAGTTTATATTCTGCCACATCCTTCTTCTTACTCTTACTTCCTTTCTTCTTTCCTTCCCTTCCTTTCTTCTCTCCCTCCCTTCCTTACTGGGACACAGGGCTGTCCAGCTTCTGCTTTTTCCAAACAATACATAGTAGGTGTCAACCAATCTTACACTAAACACTTGATCATTCAGCCGTTCTTTGAATACCTCCAGTGAGGGAGGAACCCAGTACCTTCTGGGCAGCCCATTCCCCTCTGAGAGAGCTCTTGCTGTTAGGAACTGCTTTTATCCTTTAGTGTCAATTTGCCTCATAACAATTTTTAGCACTTGCTCCCAGTTCCGAGGGGAAGCGTGCATTGGATGGGACAGACAACTAGATAATCACTAAAGTCCCCTTCATGAAATTACATAACCACAACTAACATTTTTGGTACTCTTTCTTTGCTAGACTCTTGGACTTTATCAGTGTCATGACCTATGACTTCCACGGTGGCTGGGACACAGTCACAGGGCATAGCAGCCCCCTGTATCAGGGCTCTACTGACCAGGGTGATTTTGTGTACTTCAACAGTGTAAGGCTAAAGTAGATGAAGTTGATCATGGTTCCCCTCTGGGGAGGGTGGGGAAAGGCAAGATAACTTATTCCTGGGTCTCAAGCTGGATGTTCCCACAAGTATTTGTCGTGAAATACTGGAGAGACAATGGGGTCCCTGCAGAAAAGTTCATCATGGGGTTCCCCACCTATGGATGTACCATGAGGCTCACTTCTTCTGATGTATTTGTGGGGGGCCCAGCTTCAGGAGTAGACTCTGTTAGGCCCTATCCCCGGGAAGCTGGATTCTGGGCCTACTATGAAGTAACCTCCCCAAGGAAAATCTAGGTTAGATAGTACAATGGATCCAAGTGAAATAGGTCTTATTTTTATATTCCTTCTGTTTCTACTGTCTTGACCCTCAAGAATGGGATGGGGAGTGTCTAGATAATTTTGGGAAATGAGGGGCCTGGCTTTTATACAAACCCAGCTTACCTTTCACAGGGGCTTGAGTTGAAATTCTAGGCCCTTATGGGAAAATATCAACCACTCCTCCCGAACAACTCCCTTTCCTTTTGTTAATCACTTGGCCCCAGAAGGTAGATCGGACAACCAAAAAGCCTCCAGGCTGAAGAGCTCCCTCCTTTCCCGGGCTCTTCTTCTTTTGAGAGAGACAGGGAGACAGAGAGAGACAGAGAGAGAGAGAGAGAGAGAGAGAGAGAGAGAGAGAGAGACAGAGAGAGACAGAGAGAGACAGAGACAGAGAGACAGAGAGAGACAGAGAGAGACAGAGACAGAGAGAGAGACAGAGACAGAGAAAGAGACAGAGACACAGAGAGAGAGACAGAGACAGAGAGAGACAGAGACAGAGAGAGAGACAGAGACAGAGAAAGAGAGAGAGACAGAGACAGAGAGAAAGAGAGAGAGAGATAGACAGAGACAGACAGAAAGAGAGAGAGAAAGAGAGAGAGAGAGACAGAGAGATAGAGACACAGAGACAGAGAGAGAGACACAGAGACAGAGAGAGACAGAGAGAGACAAACAGAGAGAGTGACAGAGAGAGAGACAGACACAGAGACAGAGAGAAAGTGACAGAGAGAGAGACAGAGAGAGAGAGACAGACACAGACAGAGACAGAGAGAGAGAGAGAGTGACAGAGAGAGACAGAGAGAGAGACAGACACAGAGACAGAGAGAAAGTGACAGAGAGAGACAGAGACAGACAGAGAGAGACAGAGAGAAAGTGACAGAGAGAGAGAGACAGAGAGAGAGAGAGAGAGAGAGAGAGAGAGAGAGTGGGGGAGAAGTTGAGAGCATTTCTTACCAACAGCTACTCTCCACTGTTGATTTACAAGTGGAGAGATAACATGGGCTTGCCATTGTCAGAGTGCTTGGGTGCTATGCATATAGGTACCCATTCAGAATGACCTTTACCCTCTCATGGTGGTAAGAGAATCCAAGACAGCCACTGATTGCTCACAAGCTTCCCCCAGATTCAGGGGCTTCCATGACTCCAGTCCAACTATTGGGATTGCTAACTTGAGACTCTGGTTAAATCTACACTTTTTTGCCTGAAGCTACCATAGCATGGATCCAGGACCAGAAAGTCCCTTATGCTTACAAGGGAAATGAGTGGGTTGGATTTGACAACGTTAAGAGCTGTGAGCACAAGGTAAGTCACCAAGTTATGAAGTTGAGTGGGACTTGAATAATAAAGAAAAGATATGGTTATAGGATCCTAGAAATGGAAAGAACACAAAAGATCATCCAGTTAAGTCCTCTGCCTAGTTCATGGAATCCTTTCCTTGGAGGGATTTCCAGTGCAAGCAGGGATTAAAGATGGCAGAACAATAGCATTGACTTCTCCCCTTCATTGATTGTTCCCTCAAGTTCTGGTCAGGAAAGCAAAGGTGGCCCCTGGCACTTTTCAATGTCCAAAGTCATATTGATGCTAGGGATGGTGGGTCCTTGGATAAGTCCATTTTAAGAGAGGAAGCAGGAGCAGGAGAGGAGTTGGGGACATTTCTAATAGATTCACAAGTACCTGAATTGGTCATTGGTGGCCACTCTTCACAGTGTCATGGAGGATTGTATAGTGGTGAAAGTCAGCTCATTTACTCATGAAATCATGCCCCAAGTCTTCCTAGGCATGCATGTCACAGGTTAACAACCACTGTAATAGGCCATCACAACCTAGTTCTGCCTAAATAGGGAATAATTTTTTTTTTTTTTTTTTTAGTGAGGCAATCGGAGTTAAGTGACTTGCCCAAGGTCACATAGCTAGTACATGTCAAGTGTTTGGTCTGAGGCCGAATTTGAACTTGGGTCCTCCTGACTTCAGGGCAGGTGCTATATCCACTGCATCACCTAGCTGCCCCAGGGAATAATTCTTGGAAGATATGGTAAAGATCAAATTTTAAAGTACATAGCATGGATATTTCCATCTTTTAATATCCCCTTATCATGCCAAGAGCCCAAGATAGGCTCTGTATTTGTTCCCCTGAATTGTCACTGAGGAGACATCTCTACTCTCTTGTGCTGGACACAGAGATAGTGCAGGATATATAATGGTAGGCACTTGATAAATATTGATCAATGGATTGATTATATGCTTGTCTTATAGGTGGAATTTCTGAAAGCAAATGGGCTTGGTGGTGCCATGGTCTGGGCCCTGGATCTTGATGATTTCTTGGATACTTTGTGTGGTGAGTATCCCCTCCTTTCCAAACTCGTCTCTGCTTGGTCTAGAGACACCAGGTAAAGAGGTAAACCATTTGCAGAATCCCAGAATTGGAGGAGACCCTAGAGATTATCAAGTCCATCATCTCCTCCAATGCCCAAAACCCCTCTATTACAGTCCTAACATTCTGCAAATCTTCGGGAACAATTCAAGTTAAGGAGAGTTCCTTACCTCCAAAAGTGGCCATGTTAGTTTTGGACAGCTCTAATTGTTAGCAGCTGAACTGCACCCCAGATTTCTGATGGAGTCTGACCAGTATAGAATATGGCGGGTCTATTTCCTTCCTTTATCCATGCAGAAAAATTGTATTGAAGTAGTATGGTATTTAATTCCTATTTAAGAAATCCCACACGCTATCAACACACACCGAGCTTACAATCTACTAAAACCTTTGTCAAATCCTGAGGATACAGAAGCGTCAAAAGTTAACGGTTCCAAGATTTTGTCTCTATTCCCAAAAGTACATTTATATATAAGAAGGGTCTAGGCTTGGACCTTGAAGGATGCTAGATATTTCATCTGGCCAGGGAGAAACCCAGGTTAGGATGAATAAGCTTGGAATCAACACGATGAGTACATCTATTCCTCATTGTTCTCCAAGGTTCTCTTAAGTTTTATAGATTCTTTGGGCTGGAAATGGACCCAGAATCTCCAGGACTCATGTGGGTCAAATGGCTTTCCAGGGCTATGTCAGGGAGATTTCCTAAAGGACTCTTTGTGTGATTCTCCAAAAGGTTTCCCTTCTTTTGCTATGTAGGCTCCAGACCCTCCTAAGCCAACACGTCCCAGCACCTTCTCTGAGGGCAAAGCTGATGGAATCTATGGCAATCCAGACAATCCATCCACATTTTCTGAGTGTGCCAATGGTAACACCGTGGCCAAGAGATGTGCAGAAGGGCCAGTGTTTGATGAGAGCTGCAAATGCTGCAACCAGCCTTGAAAGGAAGGCACAAGAGACGAAGGCCAAGCTTGGATCTTTCCATAGGAATCGTACCCTTCAATAAATAACTAAAACAAGCATGGGGTATTTTTTTTTCAATTGCACAGGATTAAACCCCCGAATTCCCAGACCTACTCTCTCACTTTTTAAGACAATAATAGAAGGAATAATCACTCTCATCTCTATGGCACATTAAGATTTCAAAATGCTATCTTCATAAAAACTCTGTGGTAGGAAGACAGTGTTATTAACCTCTTTTTACAGATTAGCAAATTGAGGTTTAAAGAGACAGAATCCCAATTCTAGTGCTTGGGGAAAAATCAGTTGTGGGAGACAGACTTATGGGATAGAAAAATATTTATTAAGCATCTACTGAGCACACCACAGAGTACTGAGTACTCTGACCTCAAATAGAAAGAGGAGATAGTTCCTCTTCTGAAAGAAGTTAGAGGAGACAATGTAGAGAGGAAGGTACAGTCATTCTGAGGGTGGATGGAAAGGCCAGATAGTCCTTAGTATCTGGAGGGCATGGGAGATGGTAAGGCCCTATGGAGCTTGGGGAGCAGTGGCATGGCAAATGGTCCCTGACTAATAACTGTTGGGAAGGGGGTAGTGGGTTTGAGGGGCTGAGTGGAGTGGGATTCTGTGTTCCCTCAGGCTGAGGTTGGGAAGTGGGGGTGGGTCCAGCACCTGGTAAGAACTGGGCAATGTGAGTTGGGTACGCATAGGGGAAGGGTTCTCCAGAACTAAACCTTCTGGGCCCTCATGATACCTGTTGGCATCCTTAGGGAGCAACCCTGGGAAATAAGGCTCTGTTGGGGGACAGACCCTGTGGTGGGAGATGGGAGGTGGACAGAGACACAGGTTGCATACCCCTTGGGCGGAGAGAGCTAACCTCTGAGAGAAGAGGATGATAACCTACCTCTTATACCTCCCCACTTCAGAACATCATTCTTAGGAGGCTACCAAGGGAGGGAGTCAGCTGAGTTGGAGATAATTCAACTGGGGTAAGGGCCTCAGGATCCCACCTCAACTGATATGTTCCAAGTTGCCATTGAGTTTTTCAGTGGCCCCTGTGAAAGTGGTCCCAGGCTCAGTATAATGAAGAGGGACCCAGAAGACAGTCTGCGTTTGAAGGCATATATAGTTAGATGGCACAGTGGATATATCAATATAGGCCTGAAGTCAGGAAGTCTCATCCTGTTTTGCCTCAGTTTCCTTATATGGAAAATGAGGAAACCACATTAGTATCTTTGCCAAGAAACCCCCAAATGGGTTCACAAAGAGTCGGACATGACTGGAAACAGCTGAACAATAACAACAACAAAATACCTAGCCCAACTCTGGACAGAGATAGGGTAGAGAGGGGCCTTTGTAGGACTCAGTTTCCTCATTTGTAAAATTCCACATCTTCTGACTTGAAGACCAATGGGTGCTTTTACCACTATATCTCATTTAAGACATCAAGATACTTTCTCTGAGGGAAGTTATATTAGATTGTAAGCTCTTTGATAGTGGGGCCTATGTATGGTGCTTTGCTTATTATTTTTTAAATAGAATTCACCAGTTCATCAATGTAGGAAGGTCTTGATGAGGAACCTCTTTACCAATGCAGATCAGCACCTTTTCTACAACTAATAACTTTATCAAACTGCCTCAGGGGCCACTGAAAGGTTAGATGAGTTACCTAGGGTTGCAGTATGTGTCAAAAAACGGATTTGAACCCAGGTCTAACAGACTCAAGTCTGTCTCTCTAAGCACTATCCCATGGTGCTTCCCATGCCTTGTACCCAGTGACTGTTTAATAAATGTTCGGTGAATTCAGTTCCAAGGGCATAATGGGTTTTTCTGATTTGCAGGAGAATCATAGAGTTAGGGCAGCTAGATGTACAGTGGGTTCAGCGCTGGGCCTGCAGTCAGGAAGACTCATCTTTGTGAATTCAATTCCAGCCTCAGAGACTTACTAGTTGTGTGACCCTGGGCAAATCACTTAACCCTGTTTGCCTCAGTTTCCTCATCTGTACAATGAGCTGTAGGAAGAAATGGCAAATTACTCCACTATCTTTGCCAAGAACATCCCAAAATAGGATCACAAAGAGTTGGGCACAATTGAAACAACTGAACAACAACATAGTGGTTAGAACTGAAAGGGAGCTTAGACTTTATTCCATTCCCCTCATTTTACAGATGAGGAAACTGAGGCTCAGAGAGGAAAGTCACTTGCCAAAGGTCACTCACATTGTTAGTAAGTAGCAGAGCCAGGATTTAAATCCAAGTCTTGCAACTCCAAGATCTGTGCTCTGCCCTCAGTGACATCATGCTGACCCTCAGCTTCAGTTTTTCTGAGACATACTATTCCTTGATTCACATTCATACAACATCTCCAGAAGAGTATTAAAATGAAAAAGATGGACCTTTCAAGGAAAAACTTGAGTCATTAAAATAACTTTGCAGTTTTCCAAAGGTTAAACAATGTTCCCTCCTCTTCTTTTTGAGGCAGCATGGGTTCAAATGCTTTCTCTAATGTGCTTACTACATCTTGAGCAAGTGACCTTGAGCAAGTAAATGGGGGGGGGGCTTAGTTTCTTCATCTGTAGAATGAATAAATAGACTAAGTGAAGTCTCTTGCAATGCTAGTTCTATGATACTGCTTAATTCTAGACTGAAATATATCTATATTTCTCTTTCTATGTGAAATTGATGAGTTCTGTAGGCTTATCCATGCTGCTTGTATATCACATAAGCATTCTGGGCAATAGGCTCATTCACTTGGATGTTCCTGTGCAGAGAGGTAGGTCCAAGTCTTTTTAACTATGATGGATCTCAATGTTTCAGAGCTCAAGACAATCATCACAATGTTATCCACAAAGAGGAACACTGGGAGGACTCCACTATCAATAATCTGTCTTCAACCTTGGACTCTGTTCTGGATTTCCTCCAATCCAACAGTGAACATCTTTTGTTAGCTTGCACCTACTTGTGTTGTGTCACTCCTTCTTTTAATAATCAGAGGATCATTGAACAAGGTTATCTCTGTTGTTACATCTGTCAAGTAATACTAGTATGATTTTAACATATGCATGGAAGACATCTGGTTGGAGGAGAACCTTTAAAGAGATGTTTTGATTTATCAAATAAAACAAACAATAACCATTATTTGGGATATTGTATTCTTTACAACTTTCAATTATTTATATGACAGCAAACATGTGGTCTTGCCAGAAATTTTGCTTGATAAAACCTGTCTATTCCTTTCTAATATCTTCTTCTATAAGAATGCACTTGACTTATGTATGGATTATTCTCATAAAAGTTTTATAGAGCAGGGAAAATGGGCAAATGGATTGGGAATTATTGGTGTTCTCTTAATTGTTTGAGTGAGGGATAGAAATAATGTGAGAGATTTCCCCTCTCCCATTTTTGGTGTCTTTTTCTCTTTCAGATACCTTGAAATTCAATCCCTTAATGCCCTGATGATAAAACTTCCAAGCACAGAAGTCCTTCATATTTGCCTGTCTTCATCCGGCTGCTCTTTCCATCTTTTTTCTTCAAAGTTATTTCTATGTCCTCTAGAAGCACATCTGGGACTGTCAAGTTGGCATCCACGTGATGTGGCTCCACATTCCTTCACACTGTAGTTTGTTATGAGATTCTTTGCAGATGTTTTCCATATTTCATTTATTTCTTATCCTCCTTCGGGTTTCATCCTTAAATGCCCTCAGATGACTTTGCCTAGCTAACTTTCACCAATTTTCTTTAACTAGCCTTTCCCTCTATTTCTTCTTCTTCTTCCTCCTCTGCTTCTTCTTCTTCTTCTTCTTCTTCTTCTTCTTCTTCTTCTTCTTCTTTCTCCTCCTCCTCCTCCTTCTTTTCTTTCCCCAGCGTCACACAGTTATTAAGTGTCTGAGGGAATTTGAACTCAGGTCCTCCTGACTCCCCAACTGGAGCTCTATTTACTGTGCCATTTAGCTGCCCCTCCCTCTAGTATTTCTGGTTATTTTATAATGCTTTTTTTTGGGAGGTGGAGGTCCAGTGATTTTGATGTAGAAAACTTTCAATGAGGAAACTTACTCTATTAATAAATATCACCTACTATTCTTCAGTTTAGAGTGTTAGAGAATTGTCTATAGCATTGAGAAGTTAAGTGACTTTTAGGGTCAAACAGATAGCCCTTGTCAGAGGTGAGATTTGAACACAGGCAATTGTAACTTCAAGACCAGATCTCTATCCGTTATTAATCACTGCCACTATCAATCATGGCAACACTGCTCATAACCTTCTACCATTCTTAGACTGTACAAATGAGTTTATGGTCTAAGCCAGTGTTGTCCTTGATTGTCACATCTTTTCACTTGGCAAATTGTCCAAAACCAAGGCAGTTTTTAGGCTCTTTTGGCCTCTTGTCATGTCAATTGGTTAAACATTAGTTAAACTTCTGTATGAAATTGTTGTATTCAGTATAGATGCACCGTGGTTAGAGTGCTAGACTTAGAGTCAGGAAGCACTGAGTTTGAACCCTTTCTCAGGTCCTTTCTACCTGTGTGACCCTGGGCAAGTCTCTTATCTTTTTAACCACAGTTTTCTCATCTGTAAAATTGGGATAAAAATAGCACTTACCTCCCAGAGTTGTGAGGATCAAATGAGATAATAATTATATAAAGCACTTTGCAAATCTTAAATAGTTATATGAATGCTAGCTATGACTCATCATGTCCAATGGATGTCAATGTCAATGAACCATGTCTGATTGATTTCTTTCTTTTTTTTTTTTTTTTTAGGCAGTTGGGGTTAAGTGACTTGCCCAGGGTCACACAGCTAGTGAGTGTCAAGTGTTTGGTCTGAGGCCGGATTTGAACTCGGGTCCTCCTGATTTCAGGGCCGGCGCTCTAACCACTGTGCCACCTAGCTATCCTTGGGTTTTTATAGACACTTTGCTCCCCACTCATCAACTTCACAGTTGCCAGCTTTGAAAGACATTTCCAGATATCTTCTAGCTACGACCCCTAGACTTGAACCCAAATGAAATGACTTGGCACAGTAAGGATGTCCTTGTTAAAGGGAAGGAGACTTGTGCTCCAGACCAGTACTGCAGGTTCCTGCCTTTTGCTTCCAGGAGTCGCTATTGTAGCTGTTCCATGGTGGGTGGGTGAGGAGAGGGAATTCAGAAGAAGGGCTAAGATGCTTGGTGGCTGAGATGACTGGCCAGGAGATAGTACAACGTCCAGACTAATTTAACTAGAAGCCTGGGAGAAGGGACACTGTTAAGGGATACTGAGAAAAATTCTCAGGTCCAAGATTGGCAACTGTCCCAAGCACTTGTGCCCATTGCTATCAGTTTGACAGAGCATCAGCTCTTAGAGTGTAGTGGTCGGCAACTATAAATCTTTAGCCTTGATCAAGTCAATGTTAGATAAACAGACCTTGAAAGGGGCAAATCAAAAGAGAAAGAGCACCAGCCCTCCCCATTCACCCGCTTCTCTCTAAGACATTCTTTCCCCTTGAGAGCTAAGCCCTAGAAAAGACAGGACAAATTGTTCCTTCCGCTCTCCCCACCTCCTCCACTCTTCAGCCCTATGATCACTATCCAGTTCCTGCCAGGAGGGTGTAGAATGGGGAAGGGGGGGGACACCACGGGGGAAAGCCCAGACTATTGCCTCTGCCAGCACAGGTATGGTGCCATCTGGCTCCCTCCCCCCCTCTTTGTGGGTCAGTGGCAGCTGTGATGTAGTAGAGGCAAAGGGGACTGGGATAGTAATAATTTCTGTTTCTATAGCATTTTCCATTGATCATTGTTTTGAAGAAAGTGCTTTGCAAATGTTACAGCTGTACATTGGGGGTTTTAATCTTTTTGTTGGCAGGGACCCCTTTAGCAGGCTGGAGAAGCTTATGGACCCTTTCTTAGAATCATTTTTTAAATGTATGAAGACCCACAGGGCTACATAGGAAACCAATTATATTTGAATATGATTATCAATATATTAATAAAAATTCACTGATCCTAAATTAAGAACCTTGAGATGACCTTAGGAGTTTATTATTGTTTGATGTTTAGGAGTTTATTATTATTATTAGGAATATGTTATCATTTAAAAATGCTTTCCTGACAAGAAACCCATGTAAGGTAAGTAATACAGTTATTATTATTATCCCCATTAGACCGATGATGAAATTTGGGCTCTCAGATCAGTAAAATTATTTGCCCGTGGTCACATAGCTCCTAACTCTGAGAGCCAGGAGTCAAACTCAGATCTCCTGGGTCCACATCCAGCAGTTTCAGCATCGTACTGTCCAGCTCTCACACTGCACCTAGTGGTCTTTACGTGGTACGGTATAGAACCCCCAAGTCTGAGTCCTGGCTTTGACCTGGGTGACCTTAAGCAAGTCATTTAACCTCATTTTTCTCATCTGTAAAATGAGGGAGTTGGGCTAATGACATTTATGGCCTGTCTTAGCTCTAAATTCAGGATCCTGTTGATCTCACTGGTGTGGGGAGCGGTGGGGAGTGGCTAATTGTTTGTGCTCCTGCCAAATAAAGCCATCCTAGGGGTCTCACAAAGGGATGACTAGGCCCATAGACTTGAGTATATACAACAAAATGACACATGAAGACAACACACTCTCGAGTTCTTAAGGAGTACTATTTCGGAGCTTAGAACGAACCACTCCCTGCCGAGGGTTCAACCCTGGCGGACAAGAGGGTAATAGGGGTACCTTGCCTCATGGCGTTAAGATTAGGTAGGGTCGGGGGAACGGACAAGATGTCGGAAAGATCTCTCAGCTGTAATATAGGCTTAGGTAGGCCTCTCGGTTCCGATGTATCCTGAATTCTTTGTCTGTTATCAGCTGTAAAGGAAATAATGCTGGTCAGTATCACATATTCAAAGAAACATTCCACTTCCCAATGGTCCAAGGGGACTATGTCCTCTGTCCCTAGTTCTTACAGCTACCTTGCTTGTGTCTATTCCTGGGGAATAGCTAATCACTCAAATGAAAAATTACAAACATAACTCTACATTTACATGGTCCACAATAATATTTCTCTCACTTTGAATTCCTTCAACACTTAAGGAGACGATACTTCACCACATAACAACCATTTATATGTTGTCTTAGAATTATTTTCCAATTACCAGATATTTGTACTCAGATCATAAATTCACAGACTTCTGTGTGAGTGTGTTTGGAGATCACCTAACTCACTTGACATATTTTTCTAGCAACTGGACTCTAAACTCCTTGAGGGTAGGCAAGTATTGCATATAACCTAGCATATAACTCACTTAAAAAGTCTGTTGAATGAATGAACATCTTTCTAATTCATACCTCAGTTTTTAGGGTCCTTTTCTTTAGGACTGGCACTTGAGCCCAATCTGGAGACCCAAATTTCATTGGCCAAGTGACTTTCCGGCAATGCATGGTCTCTGGATTGTAGGTTCCAGGGCTAAGGAAGCAAATTATACCATGTCTAATATTTTTGTGACCACCTATGAGAACCCATGTATTACTGCAGAACTCCCAGCACTCTGACTATTGGGGAAAACTTGACTGATTCATTTCCTGTTGGGTGGAAAGGAATAAGGGATCTTTAGGTAGATATTTCACTGAATGCTAGGATTTAAGATGCTTTGCCTTGCCTTTCCCTAGTACCAGGGTCCCCAGAACAAAACATTTCTGTGACTATTCTATACCAGGAGGTGACTGGGAAGCCACAAGATTGCAAATTCATGGCTAATGGCAGGTATTCAAGATGAAGTTGGACAGTTCTGCCTGGAAATCTACCGTGATGCAATAGGGCTCCTTAACCTGGGGCCAATAAACTTAAAAAAAATTGTTTTTCTTGTAACCCTATGTATTTTTTTTATACATTTAAAAACATTATTTTAAAAAGGAGTCTAAAAAAGAGAAGTCTAGAGTCTTCAATCAGATTGGCAAAGGGACACAAAAAAGGTTTAAGAACTGCTGGGTTTGGAAGTCCACTAATAATTAGCAATAGCACAAATTTCTTGAAGAACAGGTCTTAGGAATACCCAAGCTAGCTCTCTCCCATAAAACTATGGATGCAGTCTTTTTTTGTTTCTCATTCCTTGTTAGACATGTGTGACTATTCTAGGGAAGGTCATTTTTCATGTTTTCTCTGGGGGGATTTAAATATAGGATGAATGGCTAACTCTGACATAGTTTGACCATCCCTAGTTGGCTACTTTCCTTACTGCTGTGGTGGCATGAAAGAAAAATCAAAGATTTGACATACCCAGGGAAAAATGATGAGTCTGTGGGTCTGTCATCAAATCGATTTGAGATGGAGTTAAACGGAGCATAAGAAGGAAGATCACATTTGGACTTAATTTTCAATGAGTCGGGTGAAATTGGCTTGGGTATCATCTCCTATTTACAAGAAAATGTAGTCATTGAATATATATTTTATATATACGAAGATGGACTACTAAGGCTTTCAGTGGTGGTGCTTGGCAGTTGGGGGGGGGAAGGGAGGAGTCTGTGTAGATCTGGAGGGTAGGTCAAACTCAAGCTAAATCTGAATTAACTCTAGAGTCTCATGAGCAGTTTAGGCCCCATGGAACAGAAGAGGATTTTGAAAAGGTGGGAAAACACAATCTAAGTATCAACAAGTTTGGGAAGCAGCTCCAGCAAGGAAAGGCTAAAAGAGTGAGCCTATGGAGACAGCTGTAGCTGGGGTGGGAAGACAAGAATTCAAGTCCCTATTTTGTCCTTTTTTAGCTGTGGGACCTTGGACGAGTCATATCAGTTCTCTGAGTCTTAGTTTCTCTATCTATAAAGTATGGTCTCCTCCTCCTTCTCTTCCTTCTCCTCCTCCTTCTCCTCCTCCTCCTCCTCCTTCTTCTTCTTCGTAGCTATCCTTGTATTACCTCCCTCACAGACTTCTGAGGATCCATTGAGATAATGTATGTAAAGCGCTTTGAAAATCTAAATAATTGTTGTTCAGTCATTTCTGACTCTGTGTCCCCATGTGGGGTTTTCTTGGCAAAGACACTGGAGTGGCTTGCCATTTCTTTCTCTAGCTCATATTACAGATGAGGAAACTGAGGCAAACAGGGTTGAGTGATTTGTTCAGGGTCATACAGCTAATAAGTGTCTGAGGCCAGATTTGAACTCATGCAAATGAGTCTTCCTGATTTCAAGCCTAGTACTCTATCCATTGTGCCACTAGCTGCCCCAATCTAAACAATAATAATTTATCAATTATTTGAAAGAAGTCATTTGAAAAAAAGGAGGGAATTCCAGATGTGAAATGGAAGTAGAAGAAGGGGGAAGAAAATTATCATTTATTATGTGTTTATGGTGTTCCACAGTGCTAAGCACAGGACATACTAATGCATATAAAGACAGAGTCCCTGCCTTCGAGGAACACAAGTCCTAATGAAGGAAGATACACAAAAAGGAACTAAAAATCAAGGATGAGGGGAAAGAGTAGAGCCACAAATTTCCCACTTTGTATATTTCTGAGGAGTACTTTATATCAGTCTTCAATAAATTCAGAACCCAGGCAAGTGCTGTTTAAAATGTCCTTCAGATAGGGAAGACTCCCTCGTGGATATACACCTGAAAGCCTCAGACCAGACCGCTGGGCTGGTGATTTCAGAAGTGTGCCATCTGGTGAACATTTCAGATATTTCACTAGGTGGCTGGATAATAAAGTAAGGTAGCACATGTGCCAATTTGAGCTGTTGTTGTTCAGTTGCATCCAACTTTTTGTGACCCCATTTGGGGTTTTCTTGTCAAAGTGGTTTGCCATTTCCTTTTCCAGCTCATTTTTACAGATGAGGAAACTGAGGCAAATTGGATTAAGTGAGTTGCCCAGATTTGAGGCCAGATTTGAACTCAGGAAGATGAGTCTTCCTGACTCCAGGTGCGGCACTCTATGCACTATGGCGCCACCTAGCCACCCTCACAAGATATTACATATTTGTCTTGGTGGAAGGCAGGGGTAGTTCTTTGGAATCAACAATAATATAGAAACAAAAGAGCATCAATAAGATCTTAAAGAAAAAAAAAAAGGAAGAGTGCTGGGGTCAGAGTGTTGATTTTGAGTCCTGGCTGTGATGCTTCCTAGCTGTGTGACCCTTGGTGAATCACTAAATCTCTCTATGCTTCAGTTTGCTCGTATTAAGATGCACTTCCTACTTCACAGGGGTGTTGTTAGGCAGTCACTCGGTGAATCTGAAAGCCTATAGAAAAAGGAACTACTATTATTGTCATGATTTTACCATCACAAGGACATAGATTCAGCTATCTCATCATCAAGTGCCTTGTCCTCCCTCCCTGAAAATACAGTTCCATGGAAGAGTTTGAGACAACCTCTTCCTTTCTGTCCTCCCTTTCTCTCTCACATACATATATGTAGTCAAATCAAGTCAAGTCTAGGCACTAAACATTTATTCAGCAGCCCCTATGTGCCTGGCACTATGCTAAGTACTGGGGAGACAAAGAAAGGTACAAAGATCCCCCTCTCTCAAGGAAGTCACAGCATAGTGTAGATGCAAGGATGGATAATCTTTAAATCAAAGTATATGAAATTGTCACTAACCTTCCGACCTTCTTTAAATCGTGGGCTTGTCCTAGATCCAATGATATATCCCTTATTACTCATAGGGATCTTAGCAAGGTTGTATGCCAGGTTACTCTTCTATAAGTTTAGACATGTAAAAAGACAATGTCAGGAAGAAGTCCTACCAAGCTGCTTACCCCAGCATCAATGAATGTGGAATTATTCTGAAGTCCCTGTGTCAAAGACACCTTCCTTTCTCTCTCCTCCATTGACATTCTGATCTTTGCACACCAATGGGGAGTCATAGAAAGCAGCTGGATTTGGAATTTACTGATGAGGTTTGAAGTAAATGACTTCTCAGGTCCTTTCCAACTCTTAATATAGGATTCTAACATGTCCCAGAATTCTTATGTACATGGCAAAAATAAATTTATAAAAATTTTCAGAAGTTATTGAGGAGCAAAGATGCTGTTCAGGTCACAAAATAACTCATTCTCATTCCCTGGTCCCCCAAACCTTTAGCCTTTTGGAACCCTTCCCCAGGAATTTTTCTGGCGAAAGCTGGTCCAGCCTGCCACAAGAAAGCTACCTAACTGCCTGTATTCCGGAAATTTCGTAGATTAGATGTCTGAGAAGGCACCAAATTTGTCCCAGAAGCCTGTGGAGGAAATTTTGACTTTTCTTGAGGCTGTTGGGGGAGTGCATGAAGGGGCTCCGGGCTGCAAAGGGGAGGAAGCAATGGAATGACTGGGTTTTGGCCAGAGGCATGGAGATTCAGCATGCAATTATACCTGAGGGAGGAGGGAGCGGGTGCGCAGCCCTCCACGTCATTGAGAAGAAGGAAGTTCAGCACACAGCATTATTTGGGTATTAGCGATGTTTTAGAAAATACTCTCAAAGGTGGTAGCACACCATATCACTGGATATTGGCAGTACGAGAAGTGAGGGAGATTTAGCGCACAGAATTAATGAAGAGGAAAAACAGGGAACCGAATATGAAATATCATGGAGGGGCGGGGTGAGCACAGAATATCAGTGAGGAACCCGGGATTTCACCTCATAGGATTAATGCTGGGATTGGGGCAGGTTCGGCACACAGCATCGTTGCAAGGAGGAGGGAATTCATTAAACAAATCACTGGTGGGATATTCGTTTGGTCAGGCATGGGGCAGTTATTTTCCTGTTACACACTGGATCCCAGAGAGATGAGAAATGAGGACCACTAAACCCAACAGAGCATGATGAGGGATGGGATACTCACCTCGTCGTGGAGGTAGCATCCAGGTCCTCTGTGAGGTGCCCCCACAAGAGGCACATTCTTATTACCTATTCTGTTTGGAGGGTGGTGGATGGGGAAGATTTTCCTCGTTTGGCATGATCCAAAGCAATATTTCAGCTGGGCTTCTGAAGGTCAAGAAAGAGCAGAAATGCCCAATGCAGAGCGTGTGTGTCCCCGAAGGACCAAGAGGGTGGCTGAGTGTGGGTGTGGATTTGGCGGGTGGGGAGCGTCATTAGTGGTGCCCTCCATGTGGTAGTACCATGGCAAGCCAACTTGTGAACGTTTCCTCCATCCCCTGTCTTTCTGAACCCCAACCCCACCCGTATCCACTCCAAAAGCTGGTTGGAGGCACCCCCACTGACCTGTAAGCTGCCATTCCCAGCTCATGTCGCTAGCTATGTGTACAGTGGGTTGTCAGGGCAACAGAAACGGAGGGCGGAGGAGAGCGGAGAGCTCTGAGGCTGGAGACCTAGACTGCGTGGGAGCCCAGGTACTACAGGCGGGGCGGAGTGGGGCTGGCAGAGCAGAGGTGAAGTGGTGTGCTTAGAGATCACTCCCCAAACACGCTGAGTTGTCTTCAGCTTCTCTCTAGCCATTGGGATGATGAGGCACTTCTACTAAACTGTCTTTGTTAAATTCAGCTCCGTTGCTGAAAGTCACCAGATGTCAGGTTTGTAAAAGGTGAATGCAGTCCGATTTTTTAATTTAACCTGGAAACGCTTAACGGACGTGTGTTTTCAGCGTATCTTGGTTCTTTTTCTTTTCTTTCCTTTCCTTTTTTTTAATGCTCATACTTTTACTAAGGGAAAAGGAAACTCATTTGATTTCCTTCTTCCTAGACTCATCATTCACTCGGCTTCTGTCACCTAATGAGATGAACTTTTCCCAATGCTTGGGAAAGTGTAACTTTGACGTTCTCTATGGAAGAGGAAGGCAAGGTGGTCCTTGGGGAAAGAAACCTCCACTTTCTTCTACAGTCTTTTCTTTCTCTTCTGCTGTGTATGTGGAAATACCTATTGTATTCAGAATTTAGTAAGATCAGAACAATAATAAATGGTTGTCTTAATGTAGGAAAACAAGACAAGACAAAAGGAGGAAAGATGAAAGACAGTCAGGGAAACCCTCTTCTTGGATTCTTTGCTGGATCTCCTTCATCACAATGGGTAGATAGATCTCAGTTTGATTCCTAACCTGTTGTTTATAATCAGAGAGTCATCAGGTAGGGTTATTTCTGCCACATTTTTGGACGAATCTTTAGCTATTTTAGTACATGATTGGATGACACCCTGTTGGAAAAGAACCCACAAAGGTTTTGATCTAATAAATCGAATCCCCTCTCTTTTCTGGATGCCATTCTTTTCTGTTTCTTCTATGTGACTGCTTTTCCTCATTCTCTTTTGCTGGCTCATCATCTATGTCAAGTTCCCTAACTGTGGCTGCTCCCCAAAATTCTGTCCTAGGCTCTTTTCTCCCTCTCTCTATGCATTCATCACCTCCTATGTGTTTGGCTATCATCCATTCAGTAAACGACTCCAAAGACCTTCATATCTGACTCTCATCTCTGGAGCTTCAGGCCTCCATCATCAATGACCTATTGGACATTTCAAATTGGATGTCTTGGAGACCTCCTAGACAATTATCCAAAACTAAGCTTATTATCTTTTCTCCTAAACTCATCCTCCCTTCCTGGGGCAGCTTAGGTGAGTGTAGTGGATAGAATGCTGGGCCTGGAGTAGGAGGACCTTCAGACTCTTACTAGCTGTGTCACCCGGGGCAAGTCTCTTAACCTCAGTTTCCTCATCTGTCAAATGAGCTGGAGAAGGAAATGGCAAACCACTCTAATATCTTCGCAAAAAAAAGAAACAAAACAAAACAAAACAACACCCTAAATGACGTCCTGAAGAGCCAGGAAACGACTGATAGAAACCCTCCCTTCCAAACTTTCTTATTGCTACTGAAAGCATCCCTATCTTTCCAGTCCTCTTAGCATTATCCTTGACCCTTCACTCACTCTCACCCTAGGTAAGCAATCGGTTGCCAGATCTTGCTGCCTACCCCTACATCTCTTGCATCTGACCCTTCTTTACATTCTTACAGCCTGCAACTTTAATTTGGGTACTTGTCACCTCTCACCTAGATTACTAATTAATTACTAATTGGTAATTACTAATCCTAATTGATCTCCCTATCTCAAGTCTCTTACCTCTCCTGTCCATCCTCCATACTGCTACCATAGTAATTTTCCTTAAACACAAACCTGACCCCCTGACTCTCTTATTCTGCCAACTCCAGTGGCTTCCTATTGCTTCTAGAATACAATATAAACTCTTCTGTTTATCTCTGAAAGCCATACACAACCAGACCATAGCCTGTCTTTCCAACCTCATTGGAAGGTATTTCCCCCTCTTGCACTCTGCCTCTGTTCCTCACCTATTACCCTTTATTTCCCGTTTTCATGCTTTTGCCCTGGCCATCCCTATACCTGGCATTCTCTCCCTCCTCACCTCTAACTCATAGAGTCCATCTCTTCCATTATGACAGAGTTGAGGAACTGTCTTCTGCGTGAAGCCTTTCCCCATCCCCCACAGCTGCTGGTGCCGTCCCTCCCAAACTATCTTGTATTGAACTACTTAGGCTACATTTTTATTCACTTTGTATTTATGTTATAATGATAATAATTTTTGTTGTTATTTAGCCATTTTCAATCATGCCTGACTCTTTGTGACTCCTTCTGGGCTTCTCTTGGCAAAGATACTGGAGTAGTTTGCTATTTTACTATCTGGCTGGATAATAAAAGAAGACAGCACATGTGCTAATTTGAGCTGTTGTTGTTCAGTCATGTCCAACCTTTTGTGATCCTATTTGGGGTTTTCTTGGCAAAGACGGTGGAGTGGTTTGTCATTTCCTTTTCCAGTACCTTTTACAGATGAAGAAACTGAGGCAAGCAGAAGTTAATGGCTTGCCCAGGGTCATCCAGCTAGTAAGTGTCTGAGACCAGATATGAACTTGGGTTTTCCATCTATCACCTTATGAGCTAAGTGATCAGAGAAAGGTTTCAGATGATTAGGGAGAAGAAAGGATGAATGACTCTGGAATAGAGGATTTCTGGGTACCTTGAAATAACCACAGGGCTGAACAAGAAATGGGTTGGCATAGAACTTGGGGAGCATGGTGAAATAGTGCTTAACTTCAAGTCAAAAAACCTAGATTTGAGTTTAGATCTGCCATATACTCTGTGGCAAGTCAATGAATCCCTGAGTTTCTTCTATGTCTTCATCTGTAAATGGGAATAATAATCCTTTTGTTCCCTACCTCAGTCAACCAGCAAATTAGCATTTGTGTAGTGCCTACACTGTGCTCTAGGACCTGGGGATAGAAGGAAAAGCAAAAGATAGGTCTTTGTTCTCAAGAAGATCACTGGGTTTTTGTAAATGTAAGCTATTAATCACACCTGTGGCTTCAGGGGGGAAAAAGTGAGTTGTCCCTACCCACATATACCCCAAAGGGTCTGCCCATGGAATCTTTAACCTCTGCCCTATACTAACATTCTCACCTAAAATGTTTCTGCATCAGTTACATAAGACTGAGACCATTTGGATTTTCATTGCAGCTTTTATTGTAGGGTTATTAGTACATTATAAGCAAAGGCTATTAAGTCAGGAGAACGGGAAAAGGAAAGGAAAGTCAAGTTTATGCCCAGTTGCAGCGCTGATAGCTGGTGTCAAAGACGAGCCCAGCCTGGTCGTTCTGCTTGTAGGTTTTGCTATTCACACAGTGCCAGAAAGCATTACTGTTACTGGCCACAGGGTAGAGACCGTGGGCTTTGTCAGCACAGAATCTGCTGCCCCCAGAGTTGCTCCCACCTGAGCTACCACTTCCGCCCCTGCTGGGAGCTGATGTGCTTGGAGGAATAGATTGAGCTTAGGCGGTACAGACTGCAACATAAGAGGAGAAAATCACTGTGGACTTAACGAAGGCTCATGGCACTGGGGAAAGAGAGGTTTGAGTGTTGAATGGACAGTCAGGTTACCTGGATTTTGAATTGCAGCTCTGTAACCTTAGGAGAGCCACTTATAACCTATCTGAGCCTCAGTTTCCTGACCTGTAAAAATCACACTATCTACAAAAAAAAAATGATTGTAAGGATTGTAATGTAATTACATTACATTAAGGATTGTACTGTAATTAATGTCACCATTTTAATGGTTGTAAGGATATGGAACATATAAAAAATAAAGATAACATACTTAAAGCATCACATAAATCCTAGTTAGGTGGCATGGCTGAAGGGGATATTCACTGACTCTGGAGAAGGAGGAGCTTTGTTTGAATCCTGTCTCTGATGGTTTCTTTGTCAACTTGGGTATAGAATTTCTCTCTGCCTGTATAAAATGAAGGGGCTGAACTAAATGACTTCTAAGATCCCTTCGGACTCCTGAGTCATGATCCCATTACTATGAAAAGAAGATTATTTATGGTGTATATTAAGGCTGAGAATATTTGTAAAATAGAAACAATGGTATTTGTACTGCCTACCTCACACAAGTCATGAAAAACTAGATTTAGAGCTGGAAGGGACCAGAAAGATTATCTCGTCTGTAAATGAGACCCCTGAGGTTCAGAGATCTTAAGGGACTTGCCCAAGGTCACACAGAAAATAAGTGGTAGATTCTAGATTTCAACCCTGTTTTTATGGTACCAAATCCAGTATTCTTATCCCTTCACCATCTTGTTGTTATAAGAAAAGTGCTTTATACTTTGGGCAAGTCATGTCTACACCATATAGGAACATAGATTGAGAGTTTGAAGAGACCTAAAAAAATCTAGCTTGGAATCAGGAAAGCTCCTCTTCATGAGTTCAAATCCAGCTTTAGACACTTGTTTGTGTGACCCTGGGCAAGTCACTTGACTCTGCCTCAGTTTCCTCATCTGTAAAATGAGTTTGCAGTGGCAAACCACTCCAGTATTTTTGCCAAGAAAACCCCAAAATAGCATCACAGAGAGCTGGACACTATTGAAACGATTAAAAAATAACAAGAATTCAACTATTACAACTGCCTTGTTTTGCAGAAGAGGAAACTGAGGGCCAGGGAAGTTAAATGATTTGCTCAAGGTCAAGCATGTAGTTAAATGCTGGAGGTGGGATTTGAATACAGGACTGTTGACTGCAGAGCCAGTGTTCTTTCTCCTTGGGCCTCAATTTCTTTTTCATCTGTAACAGGAGGGGGTTGAATTAGATGATGCTGGAGGTCCCTTCCAGCTCTAGGTCTGTGTCCCCATAAATCCAACCCATGACAGTTCATCATTTTACCTTACAACTGTTCAAAGTCATCAAATCTGCCCATTTTTTTCACCTCCTCCATCACTGATTTCCACTTACACTGTAAGTTGTGTATTTGACATTACAATGCCAGGATAAGGACAGATGTGAAGATCTGATTCTCAGAAGAATGGGGATAGACATTTAGCAGTTGATTATTTGAGTTATCTTTCATGTGTTATAGGGTGTGGGAAGTAGATAAAGGGCATTTTGGGACCCTGGGCACATCTGCAGCTCCCACTTACTTGCGCTGTCCAGACCCAGGGCTTTCTTCAAGGTGCTGATCAGGGGGTATTTTCCCTGGTTACAGAAAGTCCCAGTGAAGTCATCCAGATCAATGGCCCAGACCATGGCACCTCCAAAGTTATTTTTCTTCAGCCAGTCAGCCTGTGGGGGCAGGACAGGTGTTTGATCCAGGCCCTCCTGGATTCTCCTAAGATTTTTGGGCTCCAAATAGAGATGAATGGACTTATGGGAGCTCAGAGAAATACTCTACCTTAATTTGGAAGCCCTTGGGGTTGTCATAACCAACCCACTCATTACCTTTGTAAGCATAGGGAACGTCCTCAGAAGCTTCCCACACCTGAGTAACACCATTCTTCAGGAAGGGGCAGATCTGAGAAAAGAGAATAGCAGAGAGGTTGAGAAAAGTTTTCAGGAAAGGGGCTGAGTGAAAATGACTTCAAGGAGAGAGCATGTAATCTTATCTGTGAACATTTTACATCAGGATTCTAATTCTTTAACAAATTTTGGATCATTTATTTTCAGTAATTATAAGGAAATTATTGAAAGATGTAGAGAAGGGGGTTTGTCTAGGTTAGGCGTTGTTAACCTGGGATATATCAGAGGGTCCATGAATTTGGAGTAGGAAAAAATTACATTTTTATTTTCATCTACCTTTAACCGGAACTTAGCATTTCCTTCAAGTACTTAAAACATTACTCTGAGAAGAAGCCCATAGACTTCACCAGATTGCCAAAGGCTCGTAGTATAAAAAAGTTAAGAACCCTCTGGTCCAGATAGATGATTTCAAAGATCCCTTCAAAGTGTAACATTCTATGATTCTATACAACTGGGTAAGGTATGGCCTGGCAGTTTTTAGGACTATAAATTTACAAAGATTCCATGATGAATGTTTGCTGTTCTACAGTCTCCTGATGAGAATTTCAGATATTCTGTGTGGCCTGGGTGAGGGTCCATCTAAAAGTCAGATTCTTCTGGCCTTCCAGTGCCCTTCTAAGACACAAAGGAACAACAGGAAGAAGTGTGGTACCATGGAAAGACAGTAAGAGAAGCCAGGTTCACAGCTCGCCTCTGATACTTACTTTCTGTCTGACGTGAAGAATTCACGTGATTCTTAGTTTCCTTATCTCTAAAATGAAGAGGTTGGTCTAATGGCCTCTGGGGTCTCTCCTAGGTCTAGATCTATGATTTTTCCCTCCTAGTTTCTGCTTTGAATTATAGGAAAATGGGACAGAGTAAGAAGGCTAAGCATCACTGGGAATATGCAACCCTTTACATTTCTATTCACAAGCAGAAGAGTCAACAATAGTCTTTCCCCTTTTTTATGCAACTTTTAGACACTTACCTCATAGTAAGCCAAGAAGCCAGCCTCCCTGGTGTAGGTCCCAGCAGGACCAGGGCCAGAGGTAGGGGCACCAATGTCATGTTGAGAAGGATTCCTCAAGATGAAGTTGTGTCCATAAGCTGGGAATCCAACGATGAGCTTCTCAGCTGGGGCGCCATTGTTTTTCCAATAGTTCATAGCATAATCCTGCAAGGGAAGTGCATTTAAACTTGGTCTATCTTTCTGTGCTTGGTTCAAATACCTCTTCTTTCTTAAAGCATTCCCTAATTACTCCCCAGTTAATAACAACTGGGCTATAAGTTTTGGCCTGGCAGGTTTGAGGACATGATTCTGTGATGAATGTTTGCTCTCCTATAGTCTCCAGATGAGAACTTCAGACATTTTTTGTGGCCAGAGTGAGGGTCTGCTAAGAGAAGTTTGTACTTCTCTTAAGCTTGTTATATCGTGTTTTGTATAATAGTTAATTATGTTTAATTAGAATAAATAACCATAATTAATTATAGTTAATTGTATTGTAATGAGTAGAGAAATGTCTTTTCTCTTCTTTAGGGTTGTATGCTCTTTGAGAATCTACCCTCAAAGAAATTTTTAAAATTTATTTTCCTGTCTTCCTCAGCATTCAATCCAATATTTCTCATACAATAGGAATTTAATAAGTGATTGTTGAATAAATGAATGGATGAACGAATATTTATTTCATCCAGGAGTCAGATTCTTAATTATTAGTTTACCGCCCTACCTGACACAGTCAAATTAACAAAGCAGATATGTGAAGTGCTTTGAAGACCTTAAAACACTATATAAACAAAAGTTAGTAGTAGCAGTAGTAGTATTAAATGAGATTTGATTTGTAAAACACTTAGCACAGTGCCTGGCACATTGTAGGCAATGTATAAATGCTTATATATTTGTAGAGCACTTAGCACATCATAGGTGCTGTATAAATCCTTATTCTCTTCCCTTTCTCTAGTTTGGAGGGAGTAAGCATTTATATAGCACCTACTATGTGTCAGGCACTGAGCTAAGAGCTTTACAAATATCATCTCATTTGATCCTCAAATGAGCACCAACCCCTGCAAGGTAGGTGCTGTTATAATCCCCATTTTACAGTAGAGGAAACTGAGGCAAACAGAGGTTAAGTGACTTGCCTAGGTCATACAATGGTTGAGAGTCTGAGGCTGGAGGTCTTCCTGACTCCAGGCCCAGGGCTCTATCTACTGTGTCACCGAGCTGCCTCCAGTAGCAGGAGTCAGGGTGGTGGTCATGGTACTCACAAGCTTGACATCGCATAGTTAATCACTAATGAATTGATCAGTTTCCCCAGCATAACAATTGAATGTCTTTGCTGTGTATTAGAAATGATCAGTTGATTAATTGATCAGAGAGCTGATTGACAGTGCATTTTGTGCCCCAACCTGGTGATTTTCTTCAGTCTTCTTTGGAGTCTACACAGGGGCTTCACTCACCACATTGAGGTAGGCATTGCCACCGGTGTCACTGGGGTTTTTGTACAGGGGGCTGTTCTCTCCAGTGTAGACCTCCCACGAGCCATGGAAGTCATAGGTCATGACGTGGATGAAGTCCAGATACCTAGTGTGGAGAACAGAATTAATGGTGATTTCTGGTGGCTATTTCCTGTACCCTTGCCAGGGACAGCCTCCCATTCAATTCAATTCTGTTTAACAAGTAAGTGCCATTACTATGTACTTTCAGCTGGGGAAATCAGGGAAAGGTCAGGTAATAGATGGTACCAGGGCTGAGCTCTGAAGGAGAGAAAGATTTCAACACATAAGAGAGATAGAGGCATTTCAGGAATGGAGGCAGGACTGTGCAAATGCATGGAAACAGGAAAGTGGGGAACAGCTGGTTGGTTATGTAGTTTGGCTGGAATGTAGGGTAGATAAAGAGAAGGAGTGTGAAATTAGCCTGGAAAAGTAAGTTGGACCCAGGCTCTTGAGGGCTTTAAATCACAAACATAGACATTAATCTCTTTCTTTCTTTTTATTTTTAAGGAAAGTATTTTCTTAACTATCCATGGCAATATTGTAATTCATGATTGTTTTTCTTTTTTTAAATACGATTTTCTTTTCCCTCAATTACATGTAAAAACAATTTTAACATTTATTTTTTTTTTTAAATTTTGATTTCTAAATTCTCTCCTTCCCTCCCCTTCCCTCTCCCTGAGATGATAAGCAATTTCATATTGGTTGGACATGTGCAATCATGCAAAACATATTTCCATATTAGTCATGTTGCAAAAGAAAACACAGACAAAAAAGAACCCATGATAAAATACAGAAAGTGGTCATTCATGATTAATTAACATTTCCTTGCTTCCCACCTATTAGGAATTCAGAAGTAATAATGAACCCTCTCTTTTTCAGCTCCTCCACAGACTGATAAATATTGCAAGAGGGAGCAGCGAGGGGTTGGCCCACTGACTGGTCTGAGGAGGCAGCTTTCCATTCGCAGGATTAGACCCTATGGATTCTAACTTTATCAGCCCCTTGTAAATGAAGAGAACCCACCAAGAGCTGTAGTATGCACAGAATGCAGAAGGTTCTTTGGGTATTCTATCATGAGTAGAGGACAAGGAGTGGTCAGAGGGCAGGTGAAAGATGCATGCAGATATTTCATTCTCTTCCTGTTGCTTTTCTCTCTCCTTTGGCAGGTGGATTAGAGAGCATGGAACCTCAGAGAGTGGCCAGGGGAGTCAGGAGCCACTATCCTCCAGCCCCCTGGGAGGCTGGGTGACTTTGTAACAGGCAGATCAACAGGGCCTAGGTCATTCTGTACTTTTCATGGGAATGTGTGTCTGTGTCTTTAGAGTTATTGCTAAAAATTGTATTTTCAATTTGTGAGTCATTTTGGGTTGGATTTGTAAATCTCTATTGAGCTAAGAATTTTGCTAAAATCTCATGTCCTTGCAAGTCCTTAGGAAATACCCTTTCCCCTCTCTCTGGAGTAGATATCCTTGCTTCCTGACTAGAGTTTGACTAAGTAGGGTTTTCTGTTAGTCATTTGTTTGAAAAGTTCGAAGGTCTGCTGACCAGAAAGTGGAACTAGCTACACTCCCAACTTTCTTCCAAAGTTATTGAGCAGAAGAGTGACACGTATAGATATGATGTGAGGAAAGATAAGGGATGGATTGGAGGCAGGGAGGTCCTTTAGGAGGCTATTATCACAGTCTAGACTAGGGTGGAGGCTAAGTGAGTGGAAAGGTGAGGATAGAGAAAGATTGCTGAGATAAAAATGCCAAGACTTGGAAAATGATTAGATGTGAAAGATGAGGGAGAGAGAAGAGTCAGAAAAAAATCTAAGCTTTATGAAGCTGAGGGCAAATGGATCGCAGCGAATGGAAGAGGATAGTGATGCTATGGGTAGAAAGAAGGAAGTTGGGAAGGTATGTAGGTTTTGGGGGAAAGATTATGTGCTTAATTTTGGTATTGAAGGGAATTTGACATGAAGGACTGAAAATCAAAGGGAATATTGGGGTTGGCTAGATAAACTGGAGAATTATGTGTGTAGAGGTAATAATTCAATATTAGGGAATGGATGAGATAGAAGAATAAAGAAAGAAAAGAGTCAAGGATTGATCCTTGAAGGACACATTCACTTAAGGGGTAGGAAGATGAGGATGAACTAACAAATAAGACAGAGTAGGCAAAGAGATAGCGAGAAAACCAGGAGATTTAAAAGACCAAGGGAGGGAAGAATAATAGGAAGGAGGGAGTGGTTAACAGCATCAAATACTTAGAAATGCTGAAGATCAATGAATCAATAAGCATTTATTAAATAGATCCGCTATGCTAAGCACAGTACTAGGTACAGGGGGCACTGGGGATAGTAAAAAGACCATTGAAGTTAGCAATCGAGAGGTCATTGCTAATTTTGAAGATAAATTTCACTGGAGGTATAGAAGCAAAGGACAGATTTGAAGGAGCTGTGGGATAAGTAAGAAAATGAGAACCTTTCCTGGAGCCTTCTGAGAAGTAAGACAGACCTGCCAATTGGCTGTCCCAACACAAGTGACAGCTGACCCCCAGAGAGACACTTGGAAGACCAACCGCAGTACTCACCGAGAGAGCTGGGGGATGTCGTAGCCAGACTGGATGGTGGAGACGCCAGCAGCCACAGCAGCAGTGACCAGCAGTCTGGGGCTGTTGGTCTGCTTGGCTTCCTGCTCAAAGGCTTCATGTGTTTCCTGTGGGTGAGCGGAAGAGGGCAAGTGGACAGCAGCCCAAAGTTAGACTTCTCTGGCTTCTCTCTGTACTCGACTTGGCACTTCCATTGATGATTCATTCATATGCATCACCAATTTAATTAGGTTCATAGGATTGTGGGAACATAGATCTCTCCCTGGCTCCCGGCATGATGCCTGGCACGTAGTAATCTCTTCAGAAATATTTGTTGCTCAATTGATTTCAAAGGACCTCAGAGATCATCAAGCATTTATTCAATCTCAGGCACCAGGGATAAAAAACCCAAAATGAAACAATGCCTGACCTCAGGAAGCTTACATTTTATTGGAAAGGGGGATTGTGGTGGAGGGAAGAACATATACATAGTTAAATATAAAATGCATACAAGATAAATACAGTAATTTGGTGAGTGCAAAGCACTAACAATTGAGGAAATCATGAAAGGCTTCTTGGAAGTGTTGGTAAGTGAGTCAGAACTTTAAGGGAGCCAGGGCTTCCATGATGCTGAGATGAAGAGGGAGACTGTTCCAGGCATGGGGCACAGGCTACACCACAGTTTAGAGATGGGAGATGGAATATCATGAGTGGGATAGTGAATTAATTAGGGATGTATAAAAGGCTTGCTTAGCAGCAGTGAGGGCTTGGTTGAGATCAGGCAACAAAAATTTGTAATGGACTCAGTCATAACAGCTATATGATTTTCTCTGCCTTTGTTCAATGGTACATATATATAGTGAAGGCAGTGATGATGGCAAGACTGAGACTTGGCAGGGCACAATTGGCAATATGGCACAGGGTCAAGGGACTCAAGAGAAGAGGACAGTATAGAGTTGAACTGACTCCAAAGAATCTAGATGGGGAAAAGAGGAGACAATGCCTAATGCAGGGGTGATGGTCTGGGAGAGAACTGAGGAGCTGAGGGATTGGAGGTCATGGTGTCGATGAAGAGCAGAGTTTGATATTCAAAGGCAGAGGGAGAGGGGGAACGTCATTAGATTGTGACCGGACAAGGGCATTTCAGAATTAATGAACATGGAGGTGGGACATTTGTAAGTGATGGCAGGATCAAGGGTATGATTAGCTCTCTGTGTGGCTGAGGTGCAGTGAAGGACTAAGTCATGGGAAATGAGCACATTGAAGAACTGGGATGTTAGGATATTGCGTGAAGTTGAAGTATGCATATTGAAGCCGCATAGAATGAGGGCCAAAGTTGGGGAGGAGAAAAGATTGTGAGCAAGGCACTTAATTCATTGAGGAAAGACAGGAAGTGTCTGAGAAGTAGGTAGCCAACAGTCACCTGAATCTTGATTGGATGATAAATATAGATTGAGTGAACCTCAAAGGAGGAAAGGGTACTGATTGCTGGTGGTAGAGAGAGAAGCTAGAAGTGGCAATGGGAAGCAATGAGTATTCCAGCTCCCACACTAGTGAATTGGGGGGAATGAGCAAAGGCACAGCCAGTGCTGGAAAGGCGGCCATAGAGGTTGTGTCATCAGGAGAGAACGAGGGCTCTGTGTGAGTCAGATGGTGGAAGGAGTAGGAAGAGAAGTCACATTGGGATGTGTCCAGCTCACCTTGACCAAGACAGTGAAGAGGTTCTTGTCCTGAGGAGGGCTGCCTCGAGACCCAGGGTACTCCCAGTCATAATCCAGGCCATCAAACCCATACTGGCGCAGGAATTTGATCACTTATTTGATGAAGGTCTGGCGGTTCTGATAAGTGGAAACCATGGTGGTGAATTTGAAGGAGACAGAAAGAAGCTAGAATAAGGAAATTCATGTGCAGATTGCACCAATCTGTGTACTTCCTCACCTTTCTGGGTGACTAGTAAAGCTCTGCTGATAAAACAGTTTAGACTGTGCCCATCTCCAGTTCACACTTTGTTTATTTGCTAGGCAATGGGGTTAAGTGGATTGCCCAGGGTCACATAGCTAGTAAGTACCTGAGGCTAGATTTGAACTTAGGACCTCCTAACTTCAGAGCCAGTGTTCTATCCACTTTGCCACCTAGCTGCCCCAGGATCCATTTCTTTAACAGATCCTTGTATGTCACAGTCTAGGAGTCCCTTCTCCAACCTGGTTGCCCTCTTTTGTATGTGCTCCAGAGTGTCATGTCCGTCCCTAAATGTGAATTGTATTGCTAAGCACTGTGTCCCAGCTGTGGTCTAAGCCAGGCAGAGTCCTTTTTGTTCTTCAATCATTGTAGAATATCAGAGCTGGAAGAGATCTCAGAGATCAAAGAGTCTAACACTTCCATTTTTCAGGAGAAGAAGCTCGAAATTTAGAAAGGGTGAGTTTTTTCCAGGTCACATTGCTGGTTAGTGTCAGAGCTGAGAATAGGACCCAGTTTCCCATCTCTTAGGTCTGTTAAAAATCTACTGGAATGAAGCCCAAGGAAGAATGCCCTTGTTTCAGACAATTTCTGCTCTAGTTACTTATTTTGTGTGTGTGTCTTTTAATCTTGGCCTTTTTGCTTCTCAGTTATGGTTTCTGTCTTATACTGTCAGATTCCTCAGGGCAGGGGAAAATCTGATCTAGGCTCTCTGCAAAGCACCTCCCTACTTAAGGAGAAGCTCAGAAGTCCTTTGGATTTCAGTTCTGATACTGGACTTACAGGGCAGTTCCAAAGTTCCAGCCTCCAATGGCCAGGAGAGTTTTCAGTTTTCTGTTCCTACAGAGAGAACAAAAAGGGAATGTTAAAAACTCCTTGCACTTGATAGTTTCTCATAGTCAGAGAGATTGGTTGGGTAGCTCGACAGGACGGTCCCTGAAGCAGGTCTGATGAGCTGCCAGAGGGCTTTTGGGGCTTGTCTTCTCCACTTATTTACACGTTCCTCATGGCGTGAAACGGTCAGTGAGTGTTCTCTGGCCTTTTGGGACCAAGACTACAGTGTGCTTATTCTTGAAACAGAAGGTACCGTCAGCATCTTGTTGCTTACCTGCCATGTACCTACTTTACAAACATAGCTGCCTCATTAGCAGAGGGTATGTAGCCTCTGTTCCGTCAGAGGAAATTGCAGATCTTAGTGTGAGAAGGAACTTCCACGGTTAATGGGGAATTTCTAGACGAATGGGGAATGGAATGGAATGGAAGGGAAGGGAATAGGGAAGGGAATAGGCATCTATTAAGACCTTCTATGTGCCAGGTCCTGTGCTAAATGCTTTATAGTTATTATCTCATTTGATTCTCATGACAACCCAGTGAGGTACATTCTGTTATCCTCATTTTACAGTTGAGGCAACTGAGGCAGACAGAGGTCAATTGACTTGGCCAAGGTCATACAGGTACAAAGTGTCTGAGGCTAGATTTGAACTCAGATCTTCCTGACTCCAGATAGAGTTCTCTAACCACTGGGCAACCAGCCTCTTTTTCCTCCTCCTTACTTGTTTTTCAAACCATTGAAGGATTTCACATCATTCCATTCGATTGTGGTGATCTCATTGTTACTCATTCTAGCAAAAGCATAGATCAAGTGAGTACAGAGGCAGGGGTCAATGTTATCCGGCGTGAATCTCCCCAGGCCTGGCCTGTACTGGGCCCAGTTGCTGAAGTAGCATGTCAGATGGTAGGCGGAGCCTGTTGGCATCAAGGAGCAAATGTCATGATGAGGGACAGCAGCAGAGCCTGCTCATTCATTCAATAAGCATTTATTAAGAACCTACTATGTTCCAGACACAGGCAATACAATGACAAAAATGAAATAATCCCTGCCCTCAAGAAACTTACATTCTACTGGGGGAAACAACATATACACAGGAAAATAGAAGGTATTGTATTATATAGAATTATGTAGCATAATTCTATATAGTTATGTAGTATAATTATGAATAAGGTATTATATTTATATATTATAAGGTAATATAAATGTGAACTTGATATAAAGTAATTTCGGGGGTAGAGGAGGGCACTAATACATGGGGGTATGAGAGTAGAGGGCTGTCAGTTATCCTTCAGGAGGTGGCACCTAGGTGGAGTTTATAATAATAGCAATAATAATAAGTAGCATTTACAGAACACTTGTAAAACATTTTTTATGTATGTTATTCATACGCTCCTCACAACAACCCTGTGAAGTTGATACAGTTATGATCCCTATTTACAGATGGGAAAAATGAGGCAGAAAGAGTTTAAGTGACTTGTCCAGGGTCATACAGTTAGGAAGTGTCTTAGGTGGGTATTGAACTCAGTCATTTATTTTCTTTTGTGTGTGTGTGTGTGGGAAATCGGGGTTAAGTGACTTGTCCAGGGTCACATAGGAAGTGTCAAGTGTCTGGTCAGAGTCCGGATATGAACTCAGGTTCTCCTGACTCCAGGGCTGGTGCTCTATCCACTGCGCACCTAGCCGCCTCTGAACTCAGTCATTTCTGACTCAAAGCCCAGTGTTTTATAGGCTAATGGAATGTCCAGGAGGATCACAGATAGTTCTTAATGATCTGGTGGAGGGCAGTGGTTTGGGGGAGAATCCCAAACAACATTTTATCCAAAAGTCATTTCCACCTGACTGTGGGATTTGTTAGTAGAGTGACTACTCTGAATCCAGTTAGCTCCAGCTACTAAAATAAATTGGCTTTCTCTGAGCTCCTAGAATGACCTATATACTGTACAAAGAAATGATCTGCACTGCATAATAGCTAGGAACAGCTTTGAGGCATCGTAGCTCATGGAGTACAGGACCTGCAGTAAGCAAGACCTGAGTGCAAATGTCCTTATTAGCTGTATGTCCCTGAGCAAGTCACTTAACCCTGTTTGCCTCAGTTCTTCATCTGTAAAATGAGCTGGAGAAGGAAATGGCAAACCTCTCCAGGGTCTTTGCCAAGAAAAGCCCAAATGAGATTACAAAGAGTTGGATACAACTGAAATGATAGAAAAACAACAGTAATAGCTACTAATTACAAAGTGCCTACTAAGTGCCAGGCATTACACAAATGTTATCTTATTTGATTCTTACAAGTACCCTGGGAGGCAGGTGATATTATTATGCTTTTATTACATTTCACAATTGAATAAACTGAGACAGACGCTGAGTGACTTGCTCAGGATCCCACAGGTAATAAATGTCTGAAGCAGAATTTGAACTCAGGTCTTCCTGAATGCAGGCCCAGTACTCTATCCACTGTACCAACTAGCTGCTGTTTGGATATTTAAGAATTGGCTAGGTCTATGAGGACCTTATAAAAACAAGTGTGTATGTGTAGGGTGAGGAGAGAGGAAGCAGGAGCCTGTGACTTACCAAGCTGAGCAAGCAGCACCAGGGCCAGACCTAGGGAAGAAAAAAAAAATTAACAAAGATTTATTAAGTATCTAATACACACCAGACCTTCTACTAGGTAGGTTCTGAGGAGACAACAGAAATTGCATAGTCCCTGCCATTAAGGAGCTTATATTCTCTCAGGGAAAGATCTATGTGTCTCTAATTGTTTTCATGCCCTCAGTCTTGTGAGTACTTGGGGTCCAACTTATCTCAGACATAGTGTTTTAAGTGGGTTTTCAGGGAAGCTAAGAATGTTATGGACTGAAAGATGAAACCAAAATTAATGCACACAGAAGTCAAGGTGGTGACATCTCACTCATGCAGATGTTCCCACTCTGTAGGCTGCTTGCCCAGAGAATCACAGAATTCCAAAGAAGAGAGGGACCTGAGGTCATCAGGCCTAACCCATATAGGAATTCTCTCTGTAAGGTCCCTGACAAATGGTCATCCAGCTTTTGAGGGAGGTTCCCAGGAAAGAAGAGCCTACTATTTCAGCTAGATGGATGAATGGATAGAGTGTTGGCCTTGGAGTCAGGAAGGCTCGAGTTCAAATTCTGCTTCAGATATATAAGAGCTCTGTGACCCTAGGTTAGTCACTTACCCTCTAAGTTTGCTCATTGGTAAAATGGGGAAGGACTGGACAAATTGTAGTATATGATTGTGATGGAATACTAATGTGCTAGAAGAAATAATGAGCAGGATGCTTTCAGAAAAACCTGAAAAGACTTGTATGAACTGATGCGAAGTGAAGTCAGCAGAACCAGGAGAACATTGTGCCCAGTCACAGCGATATCGTATGATGATCAACTGTGAATGACTTAGCTATTCTCAGCAACACAATGATCCAAGACAGAGTTGTTGTGAGGATCAAAGGAAATAGCACAGATAAAGTACTTTACCAACTAGAAATGCTTTGTTGTTGTTGTTACTAAGGCAGTCCTTTCCGCTTTTGGACAGCTCTAAATGTAACTCACATTGAACCAAAATCCACCTCTCTGACATTTCTACCCATAGCCTCTAGTTCTGACCTCTGGAGCCAACTTGGATAAGGTTAGTCCCTCTTGTCCAAAACATTTATGTAACTAAAGACTGCTCTCATGTCTCCTTCCTTGGGCAGAGGAGAGCAGGGACATCCCCTCCAAGCTTCTGGATTCCAGGTCTCACTTAATGAAGTTTAAGATTCCACCTTCCCATGTCAGAGCCAGACTCTTTAAGAGGCCAGAGGGCAGATTGGGGGCCAGAAGGATGTTGTCTAGGGTTCCCAGAACACACAGAGGCTCTATCTGCAGAATCATCCTTTCCTTCTACCCATCATCTGCCTTGGGTTGCACCAGTCATTCACCTGATTCGAATCGGATCCTATTTGTTTGAGGACAATGTGCTGAATGGAGTCTTTCAAGGGATGGCTGGAACAGTGAAAATTCTATGGTGCATGCAACCAAATGAGTGAGAAGAAAATGTCATGGAGAATTAATTTGAAAAAACAAGTAGTGTGTATGCATGTGTGTGTGTGTGTGTGTGTGTGTGTGTACACAGTTGCCTTGTTCTCTCTGTCCTGCTTTCACTACAACAAAGGTTGCTGCATAGCTGAGCAAATGAATCATCCTGGACCCTTCTCCACTACGCAGACTTTCACTTTTCAGCTTTCCTTTTCTTCCCCTAGCTGCTGTAATTGATTTAGTAAATAAGAGAAACCAAGAAGAAAGACCAAGGGTGGTAACTGGAGAAATAGGAACAACCTAACATGGAGGTAAAGAGGGAGGTGGGAAGTGGGGTCAACAAAAAGTCAGCCCTGGATATGGCCATGTCAACATCAGGAACAGAGAGAAGAGGTGTTGAGTTAATTCCAGGAAGTCATGGGAGCAAGAAAACCAGAGGTTGGATGGGGAGGCCATTGCAGGAGCTCAGATGTCATCGAATTCATTTCAACACAACAAGCATTTATCAACTGTGTACAATAACTCCTCCAAGACAGGGATGATTTCATTTTTGTCTCTGTGCCATTGTCTAGCACAATGCTTGGCACAACGTTAGGTGCCTAGGAAATGCTTGCTGGTAGTTTGATCGTAAGACAATGGGGACACAGAGAAAAATGAAGCAGACACTGCCCTTGAGGAGCTTATGTTGTAGAACAGAGGTTCGTAACATTCTTGTGTCATGGACCCCTTTGGAAGTCTGGTGATACTCATGGGCCCTTCCACAAAATAATTTTTTAAAGACTAAAAAAATTCACAAGATTATAAAGGAAATAAATTATATTGAAATATAGTTATGTATAACACAATATAGCATATAACACATGTGTTATCTGTGAATATATGGATACATGTCAATTAAAAATTATATTGAAAACCAGCTAATGATATTGAAAAATAGTTATATATTACACATATATAACATAGAACACACATGTGTAAGTGTATATATCAATTATCGAGTATATTGAGATTAATTATATTGAAATAGGTTTATGTATGACACCTAAAGCATATAACATATATTTATGTATATGTAGGTATGTATGTGTGTATGTACACACACATATATATCTCTAGTTTATGGACTCCAGGTTAAGAATCTCTACCCCTTACATTTTGCTGGTAAGGAAACTGACGTCCAGGAGTTGCTTATGTAAGGCAGGTTTTGAAAGTATCAGAGGTGGAATGGAAGAAAATAAAGTATAATGAGGTTAAAATAGATAGGAACGCAGAACATGGGGCTTGGACACAGGAAGAAATGGGTCCAGATGCCCCCTCAGACAATTACTAGATGGGTGACCCTTGGGCGAGTCATTTAACCAATCTGTCCTTCAGTTTCCTCATTTGTAAAAAAAAAAGGATTAGATCTGATGGGCTCTAAGATCTCTTTCTAGCTCTAAATCTCTGAGCCTGTTATCATACATAGTGATTCTTTACAAAGGACCCAGAAAGAAAAGGGAAGGAAGAAAGGCACCAGGGATTGAGTTTCCCCTTAGAGCATTGACTCACCAGTGAGGAGGATGAGCTTTGCCATGGCTGCCATCTCTTCTGGTCTAGCAAGGGTTGGTTTCCAACTTTTATACCGTCTGACCCAAGTCTTATCAGGAGGGCTCCAAAGTAGGGGGGCATTTAACCCGAAAGGTCATATAGCTAATCAGTAGATCAACAGACCTCCCCACAACTCCACATAATAAAGGGAATACAATGAAGTGGCCCCTTCAAAGGACAATCATGATGGTGCCATGGAAGGAGCAGCTTAATAGCTCTTTGGGCAGTTTCCAGAGCTGATAAACTTTTGGAGAAGGAGTCCAGCTGGGTTCTGTGCTGTGGACATTATGTGCCTGGAATAAAAGCATGTTTGCCTCCACATAGAAGCAACCACTACCTTGGAAAGTAGTCATTATCTTAACAAATGATTTCTCTGTGTGTAATTATTTAACCTCAAGTGTTCTAGTTGAAGGTCAAAGGAGTCCTCTCTCTTCTACAGGCTGACTCCATTACTTTGTTTTTTTAAAATTTTTTGATTTTTTTAGTCAATTGGGATTAAATGACTTGCCCAGGGTCACACAGGTAGTAATCCATTACTTTCTAAGCACTATTACACTGTTACTAAGCATTATACATCTATTCTTTGGAATAACTTCAAGTCATAATTTTTGTGATAAAGCTATCTAGAGATCTCTGGTTTTCAAAGTGGGGGTCATGAGGGTCCCCGAGTGTACTATAGTTTAGCACAGAATCTATTTTCATTAAATGATGGTTGATAATGATGGAAATAATCTCTCCTTCTGTCAATATTTACAATATAATGAAATTACTGTAATGCCTGGTAAGAATTTCAGCCCAACTGGCCTGCTTGATCTCTTGTTACTTCCCTTAACATAGACCAGGGAGGCCAGGACTTTGTCCCAAGGTACCAAAATTTAGAGAGTACTTGTATTCTTTCAATAGACAGAAGCAACTGATTATGCAGTTTTGTAGATGATGTATATAAAACACGTAACACACATATAACACACTTAGCAAAAATGATGAGTTAAACTAGGAAGCTAATAGATGGTACTACCTCCTCCCTTCTTCCAAAGCTACTTCCCTGCTAAGTCCTTATCAATAACACAGTGGCTGATATTGCTTTTTGGGTTCCTTGCCCCCAGTCCATTCTGTGACCTTTACCCTAGATGCCAGAATTGCTAGTCAAAATCTGTTCTCTGCTCAGTAAAAATGATTCCCCAAACACATTTTGCCCTTTCCCACCTCCATACCTTTGCTCATGCTTTCCCCCTTGCCTCAAATGCCCTCTTTTACTTCTCTCTACCTGTTTAAATACTACCTCTTCTTCAAGACACAGTACAGATCCACTTTCCTAGCTCTTATTCTTTGTACTGCTCATTTGGAATTGCCTAGTGGCATAAGATCCTTTTCCCCATCATGTAATGTCTAGTCTGGCCAGATGATCCCAACAGGGCTTCATAGGATGACTGCATCTAAATGGCGTCCCACAGTTGTAGCATGTGGGCTCAGGATTATGATCCTTGTGGGCATGGACTGTGTTTTTATTTTTTTTATCCCCACCCCTTGACACAGTGCCTGGCACAGAGTAAATACTTAATAAATTTTCACTGACTGACTTCCTTTCTAGGGTTTGGGAATTTGGTCATACTCATGATCAATTTCACAAGACATAGGTCTATGAGCCACGGTGGCAATTTATTGGGAGATAACCCTGGCAGCAAAATGTCAATCATTTTCATCGGTCAATTTAATGGACCTTGGAGCCTCTTGGAGTCTGGGTCCCTGTAAAGCCAGGGGAGACTGCCCCTCCAGGAGTAGGGTTTTTCAGAAGGCTCAAGCTACTTGTTAAAGAGCCATCCTTCATAGGAATACCCCATAGGAAACTATTTCTTCCTTAAATATTCTTAATTTTAAATAATTTTTATAATTTTTTGGCAATTGGGATTAAGTGACTAGCCCAAGTTCACACATCTAGTAAGGGTCAAGTGTTTGGTCTGACGCCGGATTCAAACACAGGTCCTCCTGGCTAGAGGGCCAGTGCTCTATCCACTGCACCACCTAGCTGCTCCTTC